>NC_056748.1:410969883-411032383 GCF_019279795.1 Protopterus annectens | reverse complement strand
AGGTTTGTAATAGGCTTACCCACAATCTGTCCCTATATTAATTCGCCCCCCCCCCGAAATATTAGGCTGTGTCCACATGTGACACTCTTCTGTTTTTCAGCAAGGCAGAACAGTGCAGCTGTGGAGGAAGGAGATTTAGAGAGTGTGGACCTTATGTTTGAATGCACTATATATATATATATATATATATATATATATATATATATATATATATATAGATATATATATACATGTGTATGTCTACATATATACAAACACACATGCACATATATATAAATATATATATATATATATATATATATATATATATATATATATATATATATGTGTGTGTGTGTGTGTGTGTGTGTGTGTATATATATATATATATATATATATATATATATATATATATATATATATATATATATATATACAAAAACAACCCCTCGAAGGTAGCAGGAATCCAAAAAAGAATATATAATGCAGTTCCAAGCCTCGACAAATCACGCTGAAGTCACAGTGATAAGGTACAAAAATACTTCAATTTAATAAGAGTGTGAGCGCTTTCGCGGAGTTCACCTCCGCTTCATCAGACATAACGTACAAACACAGCTGCTTCTTATATAGCACTAGTGAAGACCAATTAGCATAATAACAGTCAATCTTCACTGACACTAATTTAAAATCATTGAATTTTATATGTGAGGAAGCTTATCGCTAACCGATAAACACCAAAAACTTTATAGAATAAATATCTATAAAAACCATACTAATATTGATCCTAATATAATCATGTACAACATGGCAAATGTTACCATCAACCTAGTATTTACATTACTTTAACTAAAAACTAAAAAATAGCAATCCAGGCTCCATGTAGACATCATCCAACGAGAACCCTCGAACCTATCACCTATAGATAATGCCTGCAGCAAAAAATCCCTATCATAGAAAATATATAAATATAATCTATAAAATGCCATATCTTAAGGCATATAATGGGAACAAAATGCATAGCATTACACAATATAACAAACCATATATATAGTAACAACAAATATGCATAGACACTTAAATAGAGAACATGCTGGAATATATACAAAAATATCTGAACTAAAAATAATAACAACAAAGGCATATGTCATAGACAAACTAAAAACTATATACATATATAGCATACAGTGAATCTAATACTGTGTACTGTCATGACACTAAAATAAAAAATACACAAAAGTATATAAAACCATACAAAAATGAAAAAATACTACAACATATATATGCATATATCTATACTATTGATATTTAAGTGATAGTGAATGTAACTAAAACACAACACTAACATCAATGTTGTTACATAGACTTATCCATAGTGCGTCTGTACAATACTCTAGATATCAACTTATATACAACATCGCCTTAGCTCAACGTAACCTTCTCCCCTTAAGGACAGGTTTAATGCTAACACACTCATTCAGACCATGTCCCTGGTGTGACCCCATCCTCAAAATCCATTTAAGCTCTGCCTGTTCAGTAAGATTGACTATATCCCCCATTCTATCATTGGGATACTGAACATGTAATACTTGAAAACGAAACTGATGCTCATCCCCTTCATGCAGAATATGCTTTGCTATCGCACTGTATTCCTGAGATCTAGCAACACAATAAACATGGTCCCTTATCCTCTCTCTGAGACTTCTATTTGTTTTTCCTATGTAGTATTTGAAACAAATAACGCAATGGGCTACATAGACCACATTTCGTGTATAGCAATTGCTGATGTTTCTGATCTCCCATAGATAGCCTGTGTCAGGATTCCTAAAGAATCGTGATTCGTCTATGTAGCCACATTGCATACAATTCCCACATTTCTTTGTCCCCTGTAGAGGTGGGTCTGATCGTAGTGTATTGTTCTTATGTTTATAGCATAGGTGTTGCTTCAAGCTCATAGTATTTTTGTATGTAAATTTAGGCCTCATATCTATGAAGCTACTGGTCCTATCATCAGCAGTTAATATGTTCCAGTTCGAGTTTATAGCTTGTTTGACTAGATCAGTGTTGTTACCAAGAGGAAGAGTAATGGTCACATTAGCTTTACCATAAGCATATGTTTTTACAGAGTCTTGCTTATCCTTAAAGCTTGAAAAATACGGTCTAGCTCTGTCTTGCCTCTGTAGTATAACTTCCTTGAATTTCTGTTCAGTCAATTGTTCATTGTATCCCCTGCTTATAAACAACACTTTCAGTTTGTGTAACTCATCCTTAAATGAAGTATCATCACTACAGAGACGAGAAATCCTGAATGCCTGACTCTTAATGATGTTGGCAAAAGTAGAAGGTGTATGCATGCTTCTTGCATGTAAGAATGAAGCTTGATAGCATTCTTTTCTATATACTGTAGTGCTAAGTCTATGTCCCATCTTAACTAGAGTGACATCTAGATAGTCAATATTGTCAGTGGAATATTTCATAGTAAATTTTAGAAACGGACTACTATTATTCACTTGCTGAAAGAGCATATCAAGGGATGCAACATCACCACTCCAGATAAAAAACAAATCATCCACGAATCGCTTATAACATAGCACATGTGGATGTCTAATCAGCCACTGTTGTTCCCACGCTACCATAACCAAATTCGCGTAGGCGTTTGCACAACTTGTGCCCATCGCCACGCCCTTCTTTTGGAGGTAGCATCTGTCCTCAAACAGAAACACATTGTTCTCTAGGACAATTTCTAGTAAGAGACATACCAAATCTACCTTATAGCTATCCATAGATCCATCTAACAGCAGTAGATCCTTAATCATTTTAACACCCAATTCGTTTGGTATGCATGTGAATAGGGACTCAACATCCATGGTGGTAAAAATAAAATTTTCCACACTGCCAGTATTGTGAACAAAATCATAAAGATCATTCAAAAAATGTTGTGTATCATGTAAAACATATTCAAAGTGACCAAGCACATCTTTAAGCAGAGTATCTAAAAAAATGGAGAGGGGTTCGGTTACCCACCCAGCACCAGAGACAATTGGTCTGAAAGGGGGCATATAGCTATGTTTGTGTATTTTGGGCAACCCGTACATACGAGGCACTAACGGATATTCAACAATAAAATAACTAAACAATTCATCGGTAATCAAACTAAAAGCTTTACATTCCAGCAGGGCCCTGTTTATAGCCTCATGCATCTGTGTCACCTTATCTAATGATATTTCCATGTAGGCATCATTCAACAACATAGTTCTCATAGTGTCCACGTAATAATTGCTATCCATGACCACAACGGGTCCGCCTTTATCGGCGGGTCGTATGGTAATACTCTTATTGTCTTTAAGATTCTTTAGAGCTCGCCTCTCATTAGAAGTCAAGTTATCAGGAGAAATTCCATGGTTAGAGTTAGAGTTCATATACAAAGCTTTTTCAACTGCTTTGACAAAAAGTTCAATATTCGATGGCATGTGAGGTATAAAATTACTCTTTCATTTCAATGGCTGAGTATGTTTGGCCGAGAACTACTGCTGATGTGGCGCAAACCTCGCGAGGTAATGCGTTGAGACGACGGCCAAGGAGGTCGACGACTAGCAATGATGACAAAATACAAGTAAATCAGACTAGATTGAGTCCTAGATCTGAAGAACTGGGGCGATGTAAAGAGAATAATGAAAGTGCCTCTGATACTAACTCTGCTTTAAATTTAATAATAAGTTCACCGGAGAGAGTTTCTTCAGTGTATAATACACCTGCGGAGTCAATTAATGAGTTAAATGAACGAACAGGTGGAGCGTTAAGAACTATGCAACCAAGCATGGATGTAAGATGCAAAATACCTGTAGATAAGATACCAGCTAGTAAATTCCCTTTAGCCCCGTTGCCGATCAGGCAGGGACGGAAGAGGTCGTTGGATGCAGAGGAGCAGCGAACGTCGAAGAAGAAGGATTTTTCTCTACCTCAACAAGCCTGCACTCTAACGAAGCTTTGGAACACAACGAACTAGTTTGGAATATTTCCAAAACTAAACTAAGTGCGGATGAAATTTCACTACTAAATAAAGGGGTGAGTTTTGTCCCTTCTTCTGATATTGATATTAGTGAGAATTTGTTAGCGGTTAGACTGTTCGCTCGGAATCTGACATTAAAATTGCTACATGACAATGCAAATGTGGTTGATACTCAGCCATTGAAACGAAAGAGTAATTTTATACCTCACATGCCATCGAATATTGAACTTTTTGTCAAAGCAGTTGAAAAAGCTTTGTATATGAACTCTAACTCTAACCATGGAATTTCTCCTGATAACTTGACTTCTAATGAGATGCGAGCTCTAAAGAATCTTAAAGACAATAAGAGTATTACCATACGACCCGCCGATAAAGGCGGACCCGTTGTGGTCATGGATAGCAATTATTACGTGGACACTATGAGAACTATGTTGTTGAATGATGCCTACATGGAAATATCATTAGATAAGGTGACACAGATGCATGAGGCTATAAACAGGGCCCTGCTGGAATGTAAAGCTTTTAGTTTGATTACTGATGAATTGTTTAGTTATTTTACTGTTGAACATCCGTTAGTGCCTCGTATGTACGGGTTGCCCAAAATACATAAACATAGCTATATGCCCCCATTCAGACCAATTGTCTCTGGTGCTGGGTGGGTAACCGAACCCCCTCTCCATTTATTTGGATACTCTGCTTAAAGATGTGCTTGGTCATTTTGAGTACGTTTTACGTGATACACAACATTTTTTGAATGATCTTTAAGATTTCATTAATAACACTGGCAGTGTAGAAAATTTTATTCTTACTACCATGGATGTTGAGTCCCTATTCACATGCATACCAAACGAATTGGGTGTTAAAATGATTAAAGATCTACTGTTGTTGGATGGATCTATGGATAGTTATAAGATAGACTTGGTATGCCTTTTATTAGAAATTGTCCTAGAGAATAATATATTTTTGTTTGAAGATAAATGCTACCTCCAAAAGAAGGGCGTGGCGGGCACAAGTTGTGCAAACGCCTACGCGAATTTGGCTATGGTAGCGTGGGAACAACAGTGGCTGATTAGACATACACATGTGCTATGTTATAAGCGATTCGTGGATGATTTGTTTTTTATCTGGAGTGGTGATGTTGCATCCCTTGATATGCTCTTTCAGCAAGTGAATAATAGTAGTCCGTTTCTAAAATTTACTATGAAATATTCCACTGACAATATTGACCATCTAGATGTCACTCTAGTTAAGATGGGACATAGACTTAGCACTACAGTGTATAGGAAAGAATGCTATCAAGCTTCATTCTTACATGCAAGAAGCATGCATACACCCTCAACTTTTGCCAACATCATTAAGAGTCAGGCATTCAGGATTTCTCGTCTCTGTAGTGATGATACTTTATTTAAGGATGAGTTACACAAACTGAAAGTGTTGTTTGTAAGCAGGGGATACAATGAACAATTGATTGAACAGAAATTCAAGGAAGTTATACTACAGAGGCAAGACAGAGCTAGACCGTATTTTTCAAGCTTTAAGGATAAGCAAGACTCTGTAAAAACATATGCTTATGGTAAAGCTAATGTGACCATTACTCTTCCTCTTGGTAACAACACTGATCTAGTCAAACAAGCTATAAACTCGAACTGGAATATATTAACTGCTGATGATAGGACCAGTAGCTTCATAGATATGAGGCCTAAATTTACAAACAAAAATACTATGAGCTTGAAGCAACACCTATGCTATAAACATAAGAACAATACACTACGATTAGACCCACCTCTACAGGGGACAAAGAAATGTGGGAATTGTATGCAATGTGGCTACATAGACGAATCACGATTCTTTAGGAATCCTGATACAGGCTATCTATGGGAGATCAGAAACATCAGCAATTGCTATACACGAAATGTGGTCTATGTAGCCCATTGCGTTATTTGTTTCAAATACTATATAGGAAAAACAAATAGAAGTCTCAGAGAGAGGATAAGGGACCATGTTTATTGTGTTGCTAGATCTCAGGAATACAGTGCGATAGCAAAGCATATCCTGCATGAAGGGGATGAGCATCAGTTTCGTTTTCAAGTATTACATGTTCAGTATCCCAATGATAGAATGGGGGATATAGTTAATCTTACTGAACAGGCAGAGCTTAAATGGATTTTGAGGATGGGGTCACACCAGGGACATGGTCTGAATGAGTGTGTTAGCATTAAACCTGTCCTTAAGGGGAGAAGGTTACGTTGAGCTAAGGCGATGTTGTATATAAGTTGATATCTAGAGTATTGTACAGACGCACTATGGATAAGTCTATGTAACAACATTGATGTTAGTGTTGTGTTTTAGTTACATTCACTATCACTTAAATATCAACAGTATAGATATATGTATACATATGTTGTAGTATTTTTTTCATTTTTGTATGGTTTTATATACTTTTGTGTATTTTTTATTTTAGTGTCATGACAGTACACAGTATTAGATTCACTGTATGCTATATATGTATATAGTTTTTAGTTTGTCTATGACATATGCCTTTGTTGTTATTATTTTTAGTTCAGATATTTTTGTATATATTCCAGCATGTTCTCTATTTAAGTGTCTATGCATATTTGTTGTTACTATATATATGGTCTGTTATATTGTGTAATGCCATGCATTTTGTTCCCATTATATGCCTTAAGATATGGCATTTTATAGATTATATTTATATATTTTCTATGATAGGGATTTTTTGCTGCAGGCATTATCTATAGGTGATAGGTTCGAGGGTTCTCGTTGGATGATGTCTACATGGAGCCTGGATTGCTATATTTTATATTTTTTAGTTAAAGTAATGTAAATACTAGGTTGATGGTAACATTTGCCATGTTGTACATGATTATATTAGGATCAATATTAGTATGGTTTTTATAGATATTTATTCTATAAAGTTTTTGGTGTTTATCGGTTAGCGATAAGCTTCCTCACATATAAAATTCAATGATTTTAAATTAGTGTCAGTGAAGATTGACTGTTATTATGCTAATTGGTCTTCACTAGTGCTATATAAGAAGCAGCTGTGTTTGTACGTTATGTCTGATGAAGCGGAGGTGAACTCCGCGAAAGCGCTCACACTCTTATTAAATTGAAGTATTTTTGCACCTTATCACTGTGACTTCAGCGTGATTTGTCGAGGCTTGGAACTGCATTATATATTCTTTTTTGGATTCCTGCTACCTTCGAGGGGTTGTTTTTATATACTACAAGGGTTGTTGTATATTTTCTATCCATATATATATATATATATATATATATATATATATATATATATATATATGTGTGTGTGTGTGTGTGTGTATATAAATATATATATATATATATATATATATATATATATATATATATATATATATGTATAAATAGTTGCGCTACTGTTGAATGACTGTGCTGCACGATATGTTTGAGAAAACATCACACATATCTATACACACACACACACACACACATATATATATATATATATATATATATATATATATATATATATATATATATATATACACACACACAGTTGTAAGTGGGTGCGAAATGAACAGCTATGTCTGGTGTGAAATCCATGTTGGGAACACATTGCCCTTTGTTTATGAAGGTGAGAGTGGGATGTTGGGGAAGGATAGTAGGTATATTTGGGGAGGTAGGTTGGGTTGGAAGACAGACAAGACAGCATGCAGGGGAGGTATATAACACATTTGGTGGGTAGACACCTTGGATGGGGAGGAGTGTTTGGAAAGTGGAAGCCCATAAGCCCCCAAATAGAAACAGTGAGACCAAGTTCCCCACCCATGGGCAGTCACCACTGCACCTTTACAGCCCTGCAGGTGGCTGACCTTGGGATTGAGAAGAAGGAGAATGCAGACCCTATAATTGTGTATCGAGGACCTCAAGTTGGTGTAGCAGATCCCTCAATTCTCTGTGGAGCTCCCTATGCACCAGACTCTGGACCTGACTTCAGGTGACAGGATCCTGCCTGTGTGTACTCCAGGGGTGGGGGATGAGCACCAACCCGTGAGGTGGTTACACCTGAAGGTAGTGCAGGACCAGCAGATGATGAGGTCCCGGGGAGGGTCCCAGATGTGCTGTGGCATGGTAACATGGTCAGATGAGTTGGGAGAGGTTGTTCTACTGGGAACAGCCTTTCGGCACATGCTATTGTGTTGCAGTTTTAGAACATATGTGGGTAGTAATAGTCCACACAATCCAGGATTACTTCTAACAGCATGCATAGATATCCCCATTAACACAAAACACCAGATTTGGAGCAGTCACACAGCAAACAGAACACATGCATATGTGGAATCATAGTGACCCTTACAATGGCATGCAGGTGACATTGTTAGCAACAGATCACCAATGATAGTGTTTCAACATGGAACATGACTAGAAACACATTTCAATATTTGTCGTAAAATACAATTTATGTCCCAACAGTAGGTTTGCTGTAAACATATCCACTGAGTTGTGTGCTCAGATTGTTGTTGCAGATATGGTGGGGAGGAGACAGAGATGTCAATTAACAACTATTATATCCTTGCAGTATGAAGTCCTCAGACCTTTTTCTCCTCTTTATGTCTTTCAGGTGCCATGTCTAGAGAGCAGCTGCCAGTGTATTCCCTCCAGGAAAATGATGTAATTATTAACTACCTAGTGCAGCACCACCAAACCCTCTTTAGCTGTACAGCCCATGATCTGCAGGAGAGGACTGCCCTGTGGGACAAGCTCATCCACAGGGTAAACGATGTCAGCCTGCATAACCGCAGTTATGAGCAGGTCTGACATCGCTGCATTGACCTCCTCCGCAATGCCTGTAGTGTGCTGCTGCAGTTAGGAGGGACCAGCTATACACAAGTGGGGGGGGTCATACCATCCAGCCCCTCCTGACACATGCTGAGGAGCTCTTTGCCAGCCTTGGGGCACCTGCCCACCAACAAAGCCAAGAACCAGATGATAGCATTGTGGAGGTGGGTGCTATCCACATAAAGGATGAGGAACATGCAGGTAAGGCCACAGAGTACATCGGTAGACCACTGTTGCTTATCCATCTGCATCTGTAAAGTTTCATCATGTAAATGTGAGATAAAATATATATATAGTCTGTTGCTGCAGTGTAGTAATGAACATATGTGCATAATATGTAGTATTATTTATTTTATTATTTTACATTTGTTAACCGGGATGGTCCGACTGGATACATGTCCTTTTTCAGCGGAGGCCCGGGGAGAAAAGCTCCAACAGAGTTACATTGATAATTAGGTACAGTAAATGAGCTGAAAGAACTTAACAAAAACATAGGCTATTTACATACAAGTACAAGACTGCCATTACTATTTCTGAGATTACTACAAATGTAACATTAATAACATATTAGCAAGGACGGTAGGCAGTATAATGACAGAGTTAGACAGGATACATATTTCTTTATCACAGTATACAAAGTACTTATCATCTTAGCTAGTTGTTTATGTTTTAGTTAATGGCACAGAGCTAGTCTGGGTATGAGCAAGGACATAGCCAGTGTGACTTGAAGTGGAGTTTTAGACTATTTTTGAATTGACTTAGAGAAGTTGCAAGCGTGATGTTATTTGGGGAGAGAGTTCCATATTTTACCAGTGGTGTTGGCAAATAGCGTCACCACCTAGGTTGAGAGATTTAGTTGTTTGGACAAGGAGTCTGTTTGCTGAGCAAAGGCAGCTTAGATTGGAGTAGGGAGTCATTAAGTTTGTTTAGTGCTGGGGTATTCTCAGGTTGTTTAAGGATTTTGAAGGCCTCTATGAGTTGGGACTGGTGAAGAAGGTGTGGGAATTCTATCCATCCAAGCTTTTTCAGGTTTGTACAGTGGTGTGTTCTGTAGGGTAGGCCTGTAACGAACCTGGCAATGTAATTATAGCAGGATGAGAGCTTGGCCAGATCAGATTTGTTAAGGTGAGTGAGGACAGGAGAGGCATATAGTAGGGTAGAGAGAAGGTGTGAACGGGCTGTGGCTGCCCTGGCATTCGGGGTAAGGAAGGCTTTAATTCTATATAGGGTTCCAAGTTTCTTGTTGACTGACTTAATGGCTTGGTTGATATGTATATCAAATCTGAGTTTATTGTCAATATTTACTCCTAATAGCTTTGTATAGGTGTCTGGGGAGATGATGGTCCCATTATTGGATTTTATAGTGAAGTTTTCAGTCGGAGATCTATTGGTTGGGTAGAAGAGAAGTAACTTGGTTTTGTTTGGATTTAAGATCAGGAGATGGTTGGCAAGCCAGTTTTCGACTTTGGTGAAGCTATGTTGGGTGGTAGTTAGTAGATTTGCAAGAGAGGCATTGGAACATATTATAGTCGAGTCATCTGCATATTGAATGCAGGTGGCTCCAGGGATGACTGTTTGGATGTCGTTTATGAAGACTGAAAAGAGGAGAGGTCCTAATATGGAACCTTGAGGAACTCCTATGGTATTTGGTAGTAGGCAGAAGAGCTTGTTTTGCCACATTACTGCTTGTTGTCTCCCAGTGAGGTAAGCTTGAAACCAGTCAAGGGCTGGAGTATCTAGATACAGGGTTTTAAAGTATATAGAAGTAACTGATGGTTTACCATATCGAAGGCTTTGATAGGTCCAGGAAGAGAGCGGAGGATATTTTTTTATTATTCCGGTTAAGATTAATCTTTTCAGTAAAAGAGAGGAGGGCAGTGGTTGTGCTATGATGGGGTCTGAATCCATGTTGAGAGTCTGTGAGTAGTTTATTTTGGGTTAGATAGAGCATTAGTTGGTTGTGCATGCACTTTTCCATAATTTTGGCAAGTGGTGATAGTATGGCTATAGGTCTATAGTTGGATAGTTCTGTGGATGAACCTCCTTTGTGGAGTAGAATAACATAGGATATTTTCCAAATTGAGGGGATTGAGGCCTCGGTTATGGTTCTGTTAATTAGGATTGAGATAGGGTAGGCTACGACATCTGCAGCAATTTGCAGGTATTCAGCCGGCAGAAGATCAGCTGAAAGGGTGGTTGGCTTCAGTTTTTTCAAAAGGGATCTGATAAAGGATGTGGACACTGGCTAGAAGTTAAAAGAGAGTGGTGAGTCGGGTATAGTGTTTATAGAAGTGTGGGGAGGAGAAAGTTGGTTAGTTAATGACTGGATGGTTTCTGTGAAGAAAGTATTGAATGAATTGACTATATCTTCTTGGCTCTTGTCAGATAATGTTCCTGGGGTCAGAGTAGTGGATTTGCCTGGTTGGAGAAGTTTATTTATGCCTGCCCAGTACTTTTGAGGGTTATTCTGATGTTTATGTTGCAGATTGTAGAAGTAATTTTTCTTATCTAGTATGATGGCTTTTTTAGTCTCATTTCTAAGTTGTTGGAATTTGATACGATCTAGGGGTAGTTTGGTAGTGTGCCATTTATCCCACGCTTTGTCTCTAGTTGTTATTTTTGGTTTTGGTGTCTGTTGTTAGCCAGGGTGCTAGTTGAGTTTTAATTCTTATTGAGCGTTTAGGGGCATGCGAGTCAAGTATAGTAAGGAATGAATTGTTAAATGATGACACTGCCTCATCAAGGGGAAGGAACTTTAGTTTTGTCCAGTTACATGATTTGAGTTCAAGTTGAAATTTAGTTGGGTCAAAGTTTTTCTTGGATCTGATAGACCTATAAATAGGTAAGCTTGTACAATTAATTTTGTCTTTCATGATGTATGTGAGCAGGTGATCACTAAGATCATTAGGGAGAGTTCAGACATATAGTTCTGGGATGACTGTTGGTGAGTATCCAGTCTAGTATACTCTCTTTTTGGTTATTGTTACCTGTATGTGTGGTAGATGATATTATCTGAGAGAATCCATGTAGGTTAACAGGGATGGGGTTGGACGGTGCTGTGCATAGGTTCCAGTCAATATTAACATCGCCCAGGACAATGGTTTCTTGAGGGTAGTTGTTGGCTATCCAATGTAGAATGACCTCTAGTGTTTCTACATTGTTCCCAGGGGGAATATAGGTGACAATTAGGTTAATGCCTTTATGATTATTTAGTAGAATTTTTAGAGCTAGTATTTCAGCGTTAGAGACCTGGGGTGGTTGTATAGGGTTAGTTATGATGTTAAGTGTGCTATTATATAAGACGGCTATTCCACCTCCTCTTTTCTTTACTCTATCTGCCCTAAGTATATTGTAACCAGGAGGCAGGATCTCATTGTCTTTGGTTGATGGCCGGAGCCATGTTTCAGATAGACACATTATGTTGGGGAGTTATGTGGCTAGTACAGCATGCAGGCTATGTATCTTATTGTTTAGGCTTCTAATGTTTAAGTGGCATATTAGGAGGGAGTTGACCAGTCGGTGGGAGAGTGGTGGGCTGGTAGGATTTTGAGTTAAGGTTGGGCCAGGATTAGGATGGACGTCCCCATCTTTGGTTATGTTTTTTCTTAGATACGCTAGTAGTCTAATAACTTTGAATAGTAGTTTTAGTTCATATTTGGATTTTGGTGTTGATTGGAGTGTTTTTTTTAGAAGCAAGTGGTTGGAATTTTAATTTTGGGGTAGTGTAGTAGTGGGCAAGTTCATGATCAGTGGAGGTAGGGGGGTCTTGGTTTGGCATTTTGGATAAGAGAAACCTATGAATGTGAGATTTTCACAGCTAGTAAGAAAGTATGGCAGAATTAAGAGTGGTAAGATAAGAGGAAGGAGTTTATAATTATTTATAGACATGTTATATGTCATCAATGGGTGGGGTCAATGTGCTTCAGAGGAATAGTAGTGGTTAAACAGTAAAGTGGTGGGGGGGGGAATTGGAGAGGAAGTTGTGTAGGTTGGAGAGGAATTAGGGGTGTGGCCTAGTGGCTATAAATGTAGACACAGTGGGGGCGGGTGGGATAAGGGGGCAGGGCGGGGAGCGAAGTGGAGTGAGGCTAACCCAGTCCCAGTTTTTGGTCCTATGAGGGGGTAAATAGTCTGATAGTGTAAGTAAGCAGATTGGAGTACAGGCTTGAAATTCAACATAAACATATACAGTTGTAAAATGTCTAATACAATTCAACATAAATAGGCATTTACAGTTGTAAAACACTTACTGGAGAGACACTGAGCCTTCATGGGGCCTGTAGCAGAGTGGATTGTAGTTTTACAAATGGTGCCTGCAGGTAATATTTATTAACTCTGGGATTGTCTTAAGGTAATAAACAGGGAAGGGAGGGGAGAACAAGGTGTGAGCAGGCAGTTCTTTGTACTGCTGCTAATGAGCCAAAGCAAGACAAGTATGTGTTAAGAACAATCACAATTGACCAAGGACTGCTCTGAAACTGTAAGTCTTGTCTTAATTTCTCAGGTGGAAAACCAAGATAACCTTGTATCAGTAGGCTACTGTGGTATAGTTTAAATAAACAAACACACAGTATTGATCAGTTATTGATACTATTTGCTAACAGAAGGGAATAAGAGAAAGTGGAAGATGTTGGTGATGATGGTGGGGGGGTGCTTACAGCCAAAGCACAGTGCTCTCCAGGGGAAAATGAAAATTGGCTCAAACAGTTAGACACATACTCAAAGTTAGCTGTAGCTGTTTGCAGACAGTTCAGACCCGGACTGCACTTTTCTTATAGGAATGTTAAAGGTGGTACCGAGTTGAATACTTAAGAGTGGTGTTAGGTTCAAAGTTAGCTGTAGCTGTTTGCAGACAGTTCAGACCCGGACTGCACTTTTCTTATAGGAATGTTAAAGGTGGTACCGGAGTTGAATACTTAAGAGTGGTGTTAGGTTCAAAGTTAGCTGTAGCTGTTTGCAGACAGTTCAGACTCGGACTGCACTTTTCTTATAGGAATGTTAAAGGTGGTACCGGAGTTGAATACTTAAGAGTGGTGTTAGGTTCAAAGTTAGCTGTAGCTGTTTGCAGACAGTTCAGACCCAGACTGCACTTTTCTTATTGGAATGTTAAAGGTGGTACCGGAGTTGAATACTTAAGAGTGGTGTTAGGTTCAAAGTTAGCTGTAGCTGTTTGCAGACAGTTCAGACCCAGACTGCACTTTTCTTATAGAAATGTTAAAGGTGGTACCGGAGTTGAATACTTAAGAGTGGTGTTAGGTTCAAAGTTAGCTGTAGCTGTTTGCAGACAGTTCAGACCAGGACTGCACTTTTCTTATAGGAATGTTAAAGGTGGAACTGGAGTTGAGTACTTAAGAGTGGTGTTAGGTTCAAAGTTAGCTGTAGCTGTTTGCAGACAGTTCAGACCCGGACTGCACTTTTCTTATAGGAATGTTAAAGGTGGTACCGGAGTTGAATACTTAAGAGTGATGTTAGGTTCAAAGGTAGCTCTAGCTGTTTGCAGACAGTTCAGACTTGGACTGCACTTTTCTTATAGGAATGTTAAAGGTGGTACCGGAGTTGAATACTTAAGAGTGGTGTTAGGTTGGAGAGACACTGAGCCTTCATGGGGCCTGTAGCAGAGTGGATTGTAGTTTTACAAAACTATTTAGTATTGTGGGTTTGTACTGTTGATGTACTGAAATGCTGCTCCCACCCTGTACCAATGCTACAGGTGTGGCTACTGACATCACATCTCTTGTACAACTATGTAGGTCCCTCTGGTATACCTCTGGGGCAGCAGCCTGTAGCTGGTGAGTATGGTGTGTTTTTTTTTCAGGTTTGCCAATACACCGGCCATGTTATGGCCATGGTATTTGCCATGCACAAATTTAACACACCAACCCATAATGCATGCTGTATATGTTAACTTATTGCTGCTAACTGCACTGCATCACAGTGGTCACCATGGTGGCATATCTGAAGGGTATGTAAGAGTCCTGCAATATAACTAACAACCTGTCATTGCAGGATGTGTGCACAGGGATGAACATAATGGTGAGACAAATGGCCTACAGTAGGAACATGTCTGAAACATTACCTTTATACAGTGGCTACAACAGTGTATATACCACTAGTACAATGGCAATTGCTTTAGATCTACACAACGACATATCACAATACCACATTCCACAACTCTGACAACCTGTAATGTGATCCTAACATGAGCAATGAATGTGCAACATGGAATCCTATGTTAGGACAGCAAATATAGGGAATACATACCTTAACAAACACTGGAAGCATATGTGTGCACACACTCCAAATAATATATTGTGGAAGCAGCTATTGAAGTACTGACAGCATTCACTCTTCATGAGTATGCACCTTCCATCAAGTACAGGTCCTCAATGTCACACCAAGAAATGGTCTGCTGTCCAAGACTTATGTCCATGACATTTGTCCACTCACCTGCAACAGAGACAGCCATGGTGTGCACACATCTTACAAACCATGGAGTGGATCCCATATCCAACAGGTAGGACTCAGGAGTGGGAGGTGTAGCCTTATCTCACCATTGCATATACCATGGCAAACAGTGCAGACAGTCATGTATGTGACGAGGAAGTATAGGACAATATTAATGTAGAAAATCAACAGATGGCCAGCCAAGACAGATGATGATACATGTTGCAAACTGGTCATGGAGGCTGCCTTGAAACATGCCACAACACTGAGGGAGTTACAGGAATGTCTAGCAAGTACTGGCTGTGCAGTACCTGTGTTGACAATCACCTGGACTCTGCATAGGTGTGGCCTATGGGTTAGGGTTATCAGATGGGAAAGTTGTTCCACAGGAAACATCAGCCAGGGCTCTCTACAGGTAGCATATGCATAACATCAAAAGTCCCCCAAAGGCATGTACTGCAATATGCAATGGTGTAACAAGACCAAGTTTGAAACCTACAGGCAGTATTAATAAAAATACATGTGCTGCACAAGCAACACCTCACTCCACCTCAGACCCACCATCCCCATCTGTACCTTGCTGGTGCTAGTGTACACCTGTATGTTTGCCATTCATTAGCATGGACTAGGCCGGTACACATGGTGTTCTGAATTTGGGACACTGCAAAATGACACTCATGTGTGGCCCATACTTGTTATGCATCTGCAAAAAGGCTGAGGATGGGGAGGGGTGTCATCCTGAAACACAACAGTGAACTGAAGCAGAAATCCAAAGCTCACTAAGAATGGCTGTATCTGCACACAGTCAAGGTCATGAATTGTGGCAGATGTAACCCTGACTCCACAGCAAATGTGAAGGCACTGTGTGACCTCCAAGGGCTGTGCACATGAGTTGACCATGTAATCTGGCAGAGTCGAGGGACATTTTAAGGGTGACGTGACCAAATACTGGCAAGTGCAGATGGGTCATGCTAGTATACCACTTCTAGGAATAGTGACTGCTGTAGTACCTTAACAGTTGATGCAACAAACCATCATGTTAAGGGTGTACACACTTATGCACCCACACATTGTATGCATCTCAATCAGCATCTACACAACAAACACATTTGTTTGAAACTGCATTTGATTGCTCAGGTCATATGTCCCATATCAGGTTTGAGTAATGTTAACATATGCCGTATTGTGGCCCCATGGCATATCAGGGAAGAGGGTGCCATGTCAATAAGGATGTGTACACTACTCATAGCCACAGTAAGCTTTGAATGTTGTCAGTGTAGTTGTATTTTATTGCTCATACATGCACCACTGATGATGAGATCTGGAAATCAGACATCAGGCATTCACTATTGACATCTGTCTTCATATCATCCCAGGTATGTGTTGGACAAACACATAGGGGCTGTGAGCAGCAGAGCAAACATAACTGACACACATATACACATTCAGCAATGGCGTGTACACCTGTGAGGTATGGTGCACAGTACATGCTAGGGTGCTGAACAGGTGCACAGCAATACTGTGTACATTGGTTCAGTGTATTCCAGCAGAAGGGGCATCATCTACTAACACAGCTTATGCATCACAGAGATGTATAATGTTGGTAACAGGGACTGACTATAACTTCAGTGCATGCTGTTGAGTGCCATATGTTATGCATGTTGACAGTTGGGTAATGAGAGGTCTATGTGTAATATCTTTGTGCAACCTCACTTGTAAGTGTGTGTGTGTGTGTGTGTGTGTGTGTAGGTGTATATGTGTGTGTGAGTATGTGTACAGTTAAGCAAAGATGTACAGGTCTTTAAGTGCATTTCTTGTTTTCCCCTCACAGGTGGCGAGGTGGGTCAGGGCCCCTCCTGCAGGCAAACTGATGTTAGTAGACAATGATGACAGGTATGGCAGGGTTGTCAGGGCCTGAAGCTGTGCCATCAGTTGACATCCCACTGTTATCCACCCCATCCCCGCACACAGTCACATTGCCTATACATACCCCATCACCAGTGGCCATAGATGATGGACAGTTGGCAGGTAGTTGAATGGGACAAAACAGTGTGGTGACTATGACAAGTGTGTCTGGACACAGCAGCCATAGCCGGATGACCGGTGAGGTACCACACAGGCAGATGTACAGGGGTGCTCATAGGAGGGCTGCTGGTCATCATGCCCCTGGCAGAAGTGCCACGGCAGGTGTCACCAGATGCATGTTTCATGCTGTCATGGAGGCACAGGCACATATGGAACGTTATACCAGACAAGGTCCGAGGCTCCAGAGGGTTACTCATTCTGCTGGTATTGACAACATCCATGATCTTGCAGGTGCCCACCGTTATTTTGCAGAGGTCCTGGATAGACGGTTGGGTGAGATGGTGAGAATCCTCGACCATGCAATGTCTGTGCTTAAGCAAATGGCGGGAGTAGTGTGACAGCCACGTGGATGTAGGTCAGCAACACCAACAGGTGGAGGTCGACATGGACATGCAACAAGTCAGAGCCGCTACCATAGTGGCAGTACCAGCACAAGTATTGTGGGGTGGGTGCTGTCCACACCAAACATAGCAGGCCACATGCATGTGGCCCTGGCCAGTCCCAAGAGGGACCCAGATCCAGCAGACATTTGTGATCTTCAGGGGAGAGTACCATATCTGGCCTCGTACCTGGTAGTTCCCGTGGAACCCCTGGCAGGCTAAGTTCTCATGTCTGTGGCCGGAGATAGTGAACTGCACACCCTGCCAGGTATGGTCTGCAGCTGTCCAACAAATCCATGTATAGGGCAGCCACATGGCAGAACTGTGTGGATGCATACACACACACGCATTACCAACACAGCTAGTGTAATCCCATATCTAAACACACCACATCTGCACAGCCCGATTAATAATGAAACCCCCTAACACACACACATGATGTCAACCAAATGGATCAGCATAGGTATCTGGCAAACCCACAACACACCCTGTGCATATGATGATACCTATGCCTCATCCCTGTCATCCATAACATTGATGCTGGGACAGGCTAATATGGTTCTGATGCACAGGGTGAATATACTAAGGTGTACCAACATAATGCTGTGTAACATGTTTTCAGCACTAAAGTTTAATGCTTACATGTCAGGATGTGTAGCTGTCCAGCCATGATGTATTATAGCTGTTACTAACACTGACTGATTGTGGTCTCCATAATGTATTCCATTTGTGTTGTAGGTGTCTATGTGTCAGTATGATGTTGGTTTGGTGTTGTTTCCTACAACAGGTATGGCATTGTGATGACACCTTGTCTGTGCCATATCCTGCATACAGCTGAACGCAAGTCACAGGTCTGTATAACAGTTACTGCATGTGCCACATGGCTGATAGGTCTAAGGGGTGTATACAGGTGCGTGCATGGTGGCTGATGTCAGCAGCCCTTCTACAGTTGATAATGGTAAGTGTACTGGGTGGTACACACCACATGTTTGCGTATAACACACACACACAGAGGCTTTGGTGTTGATGCATTACACAGAGACTACTGTACACATGGATGTATGTACTTTTGCAGGGAACCTATTTTAGCCTATGTAATTCCACCAAGACACAATAGGCACAACATCACATCAGGAAATAATCTGCTAGTTTAATGTCATTGACGATGGTATTGGCAGGGTATATGTCCCCTTCCCCAATGTAGTGGAATCCTTGACTTGGTTAACATAGGTGTTCAGGTGTGGGTGGCAGAGCCCTACACTTTGGAGGGTGTGGGGTATGAAGAACCACAGATAGTGTGATTGACAACTACTTAACCTGTTAACATGAACTGTACACTAATACAGCCGACTAAGCAGGGGGATACACACAATAACCTTAATGATGGTGGCTGTATCCCCAAAATCCACACCCAATTATATATACCAACCCCAGTATTGCTGTACAGCTATACAGTGGGGAAGAGGGCATTTACACATCTACTACTAGTTTTGATGGAATGAATTTCCACAAGATGATACCTTTGAAATGTTAGCATTTGCCAGTCAGTTCTCGGACAGATGACCTCCTGGGACATGTATTTTCTGCAAACTGAAGTAGATCCCTTCACATGCACACACACTCTTACTTGGCAATACTGAGAGTAGACCCCCTACCTAGGTACTTATTGCTATTAATGCGTGTGTGGCCTTAATTGCAGACACCACACAGCTTTTATGATGAGGTGTGTCCCAGGTTACTTGTTAAGTGAGGAGCATCACCAGGCCTTGTACAGTATGGTAATGGGGGATGTACTGGTTGTTTATGAACAATACATATTGTGACATACTGTCATATACACAGTGACAAGCACGTAACAGTCTAAGACACATCTGCGAGACCTGGGTTTATCAGTGCTAACTACCTTGTCTGTGATTCCATTCTGTTACAGATAATTTGCACACAGCACATGCATCATTGGGCTGGATAGTGTAATCCATTACCTATATGGCTGATGGTGACAGTGGTCCCCATACAGTGGACCATAGGACATGTACTGGGGCACCATGGTGAAAAGGCAGTATACCCAGCACTCACACCCCACATTGGATATTTTACTCACTGAAACCCATGATAATACTCTGACATACCCACAAACACACATTTGCCAGGACTGCAATACAGCCCCTTGTCTATCTCAAGAGTGGTACTACAGGGATACTGCACATGGCACAGGTATAGTAGGGTGATGGTTTGTCATGGCTCTCCTACAGTCAGCAACATCATTATCCCTTATACTGTATGGCAAGATGGATTGTATTAGGAGAATCTGGCCTCAGAATGCTGTATCCTACAAATATACACACTTGCACACATACACACACTTGCCAGGACTCAGAGGGTAACCCATGCCTATCTACCAATATGTACAACAGTGTTGTGCTGGTACTGCAAGCTCCAGGTAGCCCATAGGGTGAAGAGTGTAACAAGGTACATGTAATGTCCATTACAGCAGCAGCTATTTCTAACTATGGCAATAGGGGGTGTAGTGGGTGAGAAGGCCCTCATGGTATTATCAACTACCAGGTTTACAAACACACAGACACTGTTATTCTCAGTAATGCACACTGACATTTGTCAGTACTGGGGTCCATAGGTGCAGGTGTTTCTAGGTGTGTACCAGGATACTGTCCATGGAGAAATGAAAAGAGAAGGGGATGTGGGTACAGTGGTATCATGCCACCTGCCATTTGTCAGCAGGCCATCTATCAACTGATGCCCCATGAGTAATCTTCAGGGTGAGAGTTAAATGCAACATCACATCATCTGGTTGCATCTTGCAGAGGGCTAGTGAGGTGCTCCAACTGACATGTATACAACATATATTACATAACATGTTCAGTGTCTGTCTAGGAGACCTTTACCCAAGTATGTTCTGTTGACTGTGGTAGTGTAGTTGAAGTATCCATGGCATGTGGTGCATACAGGGTGGGGTTTCCTAACTGTGGCATTCATAACACAGCTGGCATAGATTACCTGTAAGCAGCCAAGATGGATACCTGACATCTGCATATCTGTACAGAGGACAGACAGACATCAGCTAGCCAACTGGTTTTGCATTAGGATGAATGTTTTGACAGATAGACATCTGACACTGATAGATATGCCATTACTACATGACAGCAGCCCTCAATGACATGTCCTATACACACAGTAGTCTGCAGTTAATATCCACATGTCAGATCAATATCCAGTAGCAAATACTTAATGACACACAGCTCATACACCAAGAACATGATAGTCAGGACTCAGAGTCCATCTTTGCATGCAGGGGTGTTTGGCTCCAGTACTACAATCTGCAATCTACTCTTACTTGGGAAAGCACTGTTAACAGTAGTAATGTAATGATACACTACACGCAGTGTGACTGCATATAAACTGGGATACTACCCATGTATGAAGCATGTTCAAATAGAAAATATTGTTGTACAAGCCATATATAGTCAGGTGTCCCAGACAGTAGACTCACACCCCTTGCTACTGTAATGACAGCACATAGAAGCATGTTATATACATAGAATTAAACACACTTATTAAAGATGTCATTACCCTGCTATTTTATCAGACTGGAATGTGAGCACTGGTTACCATGGCTGAGCTATGGTTAGCAGGTGTAAGCATTGCTTAAATGTAAATGCTAAGCACATTTGCGCACTGGTAAGCAAAGCCTACACAGTGTAAGCGCTTATTTGTTTAACCATACGTTAGCAGTGTTTACTGTCAGGCAAACCCACTTAAAGCTGCTCAAAACTGCCTTAACCACTTTGTATCCAACAATCCTTGTTCTGCCTAGCAACAAAATAAACAACCCTTGCAGGTCTTGAACCCAGGACCCTGTACACTATAGTCACAACAGTTAACCTCTAAGCCATGACAGCTGTGAAGAAGCTTGTTGTTTTTTCCAGTATATCTGTCAGTACACATACTGAATAGTGAACAAATGATTTGACTTCTACAATTGTGTAGTAGTTGTTAGTGAAAATAGTGTTGAATCAGTATGTTGTTATATCTATATAAACACATATCAGATAAATATGGTGGGATACGTCTGGGAAGGTATATACAACACTCATGTGTACACATAAGGATATGGATATATATATATATATATATATATATATATATATATATATATATACATATGTAGATATTTGTATACATGTACATACACATATATTTATATATGTATTTATATACATCTGTATATTGCTTTATATATATATATATATATATATATTCATATATATGTATATATATATATATATATATATATATATATATATATATATATATATATATGTGTGTGTGTGTGTATATATATATATATATATATATATATATATATATATATATATATATATATATATATATATGTGTGTGTGTGTGTGTGTGTGTATGTATATGTATATATATATATATATATATATATATATATATATATATATATATATATATATATATATATATATATATATATATATATATATATATATATATATATATATATATATATATATATATATATATATATATATATATATATATACATACATGTATAACATATGTCCATAACATGTAGTGGAGTCATACCTCAGCACCAATAGTCACAACCTCTTATTGCAAGGGGATGTCATGTAAGTATTGCAGGTATAAATGTAGAATGTTGCTACAGTAACAGGGGTTGTCTTAACAGAAATGTGTGGGAAGTCACATCTGATACTGATATGTATGCCATCAGTTACATCATAGTGCAGTACCACACAAATCACAGTAATGATCCTGTGGAATACAGCAGAGATATGACCAATAAATGTGGACAGTCTGACACACTTTGGTCAGTCCAGAGGTATACACAGAACCTATACACAAAACTCCTTAGTGCAAGACGTGTGAACCAAGCCTGACAAAGTGGATGTTTACAGCCATGTAAATGGGGATATCACGAAAATACTAGAATAGATAAGCTCACACAGTTTATGCATTCACACAGTCCTGTCTGTCCTGACACATATTAACCGGAGGAGCAGTGGTCACAAGCCCACATACTACCCACTAGTTAGTGACATACATCTGTATAGGATCCCACTGCTTTGTTAGAAATACACAACAGTTATGGTGGCCCGGCAACAGTACATCTGACTATTATCTGGCCATAACATCACACTAGGTAAATAGACTGAGCCGCTAGGCATGTCACAAAGCACTGTGCAAACTACAGGCAGACTGCCACAACACTGGCCTACATTTCTTATGGGGGAATACACATGTACTTGCAAATATAGCAGGCACTACAGGCATGTAATAGCATGGAGTAACAGACACCAGTGTGAAAGTGCATACCCACAGCCAGTCTGAACACAGCCACAATCACATATGATAAGCCTAATTAATATTACATTATATGGACTGTGTGAACAACACCATCCTCATATGTGCCACTCACACACTAACTCTACATACACTAGGCCAATACACAGTGTAGTCTGATGCCTGACTGTGGTATGAGACATGTGTCGGTCTGGCCCTACAAACATGTACGCCAACAGGGTAAAATACACTGGAGCAGCATGCAACATCAGATAGAACAGGATCTAGAACAATGACATCTACCACAGTCTGTACCCAGGCAAAGTTACATATTTACAATACACACTCTGTCAACAATCACCATAAGTACACAGACCTCACTACTGTACACACTACAACAGAATGTCCAGGTTTTGTCCTCAAATATAAGGCCTACTATACATAACATGTCTAGCAGTCTGATATCTCACTGGCTTGTTATCAGGTATGATGTCAGTAAATAATGATGTACTGAACATATGCACCTCTTACTGCATGACATATGTACAAAGGTTGACAGACTTGGGGTTGGGGACACAAACATAGGGCGAATATTGACATGTTGATGTGATAAACTCATACATTTACTGGTGTAATAGGGTTTGTTGTGACATATGTCTTCTGAGGGATATGACGTCAGTAACTCACATGGATGTCACCATGTACTGACTGCAATCATCAGAGTATGCTGCTGCATTTCTAAAGATAGGAAATGTGTGAGTAACACAACACATGTAAGACTCCAAACTCTGGCCAGTCTACAGATAGCCTTACAGGTGAGAATTTCCTCAACCACATACCACTGTCATGGCAGATTTTAAATCATGTAGAACAGCCATATCCACACAAACCCTGTTAAACCAACATTACTTCAAATGTAGAAGAGCAATATTTACATTCTGTCCCCATGTCTGGAACATCCACCTCCTGTTTGTTGGCCTGTCTTCACAGTGCATGTTGTAAGAGGTATTTTCAACTACCCTCTGTGATGCTGTTTGTCAAACACCCACATGAAGTCCTGCTCACAGTAAAGGAAAAAGGCCAACACCCACATGAAGTGCTTAGTTATAGGAGTGTGTCTCCATGCAATTGGCTATAGTAATGATACCACAGCTGTTCCACATGCAATTAGCAAGTGGGAGACTGGAATTCATGCATGGGCCATCAGCTGATCATGAGCATCACTTACAAAACTCAAGCTGCTGCCTAAGCAAAGCAGATGTACTTTTCCACATCCACCAGATAGGGCGTGCAAGAGACAGAGACAAAGTAAGAAAGGAAGGGAGTAGGATAGTAAGAGCCAAGCATGTTTGTGCATGATCCATGGGTGGAGAGTGGTATCTGGGCATTATGACGGTTGCCTATATTGTGTACTAATCCATACCATCACATGGTAATTGCACATGGCTGTACACATTGATGGCTGAGGATTGTCTACAACAATTTCTACAGTGTTTGGAAAATGTTGGCCTTGTAATGTCGACAATGGGACATGTAGCTCCTCAATATAATGATGTAGCAAAACCCACACTGCAATGGATCCTGTCATTACAAAATCACCCCAACACCCACACACAACACTGATGACAAACACATGCTTACCAGTACTGTGTTTCAAACCCCTACCTGACTATGTATTGCTATTACATTGTTATGCAGTTATTGCACGCTCCATGGAGCTTACATGTTGGAGAGCCGTCCAAAGGTATCTTTTAAGGTGAGTAACATCAGTAACAGTGATAAAAGAGGGATAAGGGAAGTGTAGTACATGTGACTGTCCAGAAAAGCAGGTGTCAAGGAAGACACACCCACACTCTCTCGGGGAATCACACACATTATCGCAGTTGGCAGGGTCGGGATTAGAACTCCTACCTAACTAGTTTGCTACACTACAGTATTATGCAGTTATCACACGTGCCACAGAGCTTATCAAGCTGATACATAGCCAAAGGGTTATTTCAAGGTGACTGACATCAGCAGGCATGCTACAGTAGGGCAAGGGGAGGTGTAGTGAGTGTGAATGGCCTCAAAATAATTTATCTCCACACATACATACATACACACACACACACACACACACACACACACACACACACACACACACACTTACTTGCCAGTACTAAGATGCATGGGTTCATTGCTCCACAGGTGTGCAGTAGTTGACTGTGCCTGAAGGCTGTATAAGGCTAGGCAAAGGGGAATACCTTGGCATCAGGGCACATGGCAATGGTCTCCAGTGTGGCTCAGGGGTGTAGTTCCTGGATTGACCCACACAGGTGGGTAATGTATTCACCATCCAGTCATCAGGGTTACTACTGATGTGTGACCAGTGCTGTGCAATGATTGCCATGTATGTGATCTATATTCCATAACATGGACAGTGTCTGCGTTGTGCACATGTCCCACAAGCACATCATGTGATGTGTGGAAGTGTACGTGAGGTCTCTGGGGCATGTTATCTAGACAGATTGTTATCATCTGATGTGGCATTCCTGACCTCATTTGGTGAGACCCGGCTATGGAACTGAGGTCATGCCTGCGCCTACATTTACAGCATGATAGAGGTATTCAGTGGAGTTTTTGCCATCTGTCTATACAGGGCTTGTGTATAAGGCATGGTATTCTCTTTGTGCGTTACATTTGCAGACTCTACAGTTGTTGCAGGCATCCAGTGGGGAACATAGCAATGGACCACTGTAAGCATGTATTTGCCTATTGTAGGGATGGAACAGGGAGCCATGCCCTTTTATATGATGGATAACACACAGTCAGGAGATGTTTCACATCACAGTACATTCTGATGTCAGTGGCAGTGTTGCAGTCAACAGGCATGTAGTCCACTGCAATCACATCATGGTTACTATCTGTGGGCAATATGCAGGGAACTATCAATATAGTGGTTGTTGCCTAGCCAAGTGTGTTTGTGCATGAGACATGGGTGGAGAGTGTTTTCCGAGTAATACAAGGGTTGCCTATATTATTCACTAATCCATAATGTCACATGTAGGGCTATGGATTATCTACACCAGCCTCTCTGCTGTTTGACATATGTTGTCCTTGTAAGGTGGACATTGTGACATATAATAGGTCTTCAATATAATAATTTAGCAAAACCCACTCCACAATGCATCCTGTCATTACACAATCACAGCAATCTCCACACAGGATACTGATCACATACACACACACACACACACACACACACACACACACACACACACACACACACACACACACACACACACACACACTCACACTTGCCGCTACTGAGATTCAAACCCCTACCTAGCTATGTATTGCTACTACAGTGTATTGCTTTTATTGCATGTGCTACTGAGCTTATTGGATGAATGTTGTCCCAAGGTACTTCTAAGGTGAGGAACATCACCAGCTCTTGTAAATACTGGCATTGTGTGATGTAGTGGGTGAGAGATCCCAAAAATAAGTCTACCCTAATCACACATTTACATTTGCCAGGGGTGAGGTTCAAACCTCTATCTAACAACCTTTATGTACCATTATGTTACACATTTACCACATGCACCACTGACCTGACATAGTTTAGGCTTCACAACAGATACTTGTAAGGTGGATGATATCTGCAGGACTGCTAAAGTCAGGCTCTGAGATGTGTACTGGCTGTAAATGGGGCCAAAATCTTTGAGGTACACACATACATGTGTACACACAAAAACACTTGCCACAGATGAGATTCAAATCCATAGCTGTGTAGTTACTGATACTACATTGTTCTGCAGTTATGGCATGCACCACGGAGCTTATAGGGCTAGCCCTTCTCCAAAGGTGTATTTCAAGGTAGATGACATCAGCAGGCTTGCTAAAGTAGGGCAATGGGAGGTGTAGCGACTGTGAATGGCCTCAAAATCATTGATACACACACACACACACACACACACACACACACACACACACACACACACACACACACACACAGTTTCACAGTTGCCATGTTTGGGATTAGAACTCCAACCTCACTAGTATGTCACACTATAGCATTACGCAGTTATTGCATGCACCACAGAGCTTATAGGGATGATCATTATCCAAAGGGGTATTTCAAGGTGATTGACATCAGCAGGCTTGCTAAACTAGGGCAATGGGGAGTGCAGTGTGTGTGAATGGGCCATAAACCATTCCTCTGGAAACACACACACAACACTCAGTCACACACAACTTTACATTTGACAGGACTGGGTATACGACTGCTAGATGAATAATGAATTGTACTGTCATGTTACACAGTTATCACAAGCACCACAGACACTATAGTGCTGATGGCTAACAGATGCAAATGTCTACAGTGATAGACATCGGCACATCATGTGATATTGGCCAATTGGATGTGTGGTGGGTGGGACAGGCCTCATGATGGGAAGCTTTTTGTCACTATCTGTCTCTTTCTTCCCCACATCTCTGTCTGTGTATGTCTGACCTATTATAGTGTGTTGTCCTTGGATATACGTGTGTATTCCTGTCCGATGTGTGTGCAAAGCACAAATGGTGTGCAATGTGGTGTGTGTGTGCACAGAAATCTGCAACTGTCAGATATGTATAGTCCACTGTTGTTGTCAGACGTGGGCTTCATTTCTCTAAGTGTGGGAGCATGCCCAGTATGACCCTTCTGTATTTTGTTGTCAGACATTGGCTTCATTTCTCTAAGTGTGGGAGCATGCCCAGTATGACTTTCTGTATTGAATGTGTGAATTAATAACAGGTTAGTTGTACTCCAGTGCAGGCATTTTTGTTCTACACCTACAGCTAGCAACCTGTTTCTGCAGGATATCTGTAGATAGGTTGACAATATGGAGTCACAATGGGCAAAGGATAGTGGGATACTGTAACTAATTGTGTCTGTGCTGCTTGTACTACATGGTTTTGGTGTTGGCAGAGATATTCAGGCATATGTACTGTTTTACACTGTGATATATTACGTCATCAACTACTGACAGATATACTTATTTGCTCACAGTAATTTCCTGGGGAATGCAGGATGAATGAAGCTGTGTCCAGTATTGTGGTCTGCAGCCTACATATTCTTGCACACTCATGCCATTCTGGAGGACAAGCTGCAAACACTTGCTGATGGGTCTGTGTAAATGGTCCAGCACCTTGGTACTGTGGTGGCTGGGGATCCCCTGCTTGTACATCTATCGACATGACAGAATAGCCATATCCTGCTGTGGCCATACCTCTCAGCTGTACAGATTTACACATTATCCAGAGGCAGGGCTCATATATCTGGTCAGTTCCTCTTCACTTTGTGGTTTATGAGCAGGTTTTTAGCCACCCATTACTGGGTTTGCAGGCAGGGATAGTATGGGCACACATCAGAGTTTCAGACTTCACACACTCCATGGCGTCCATGCTTCTACACCCCCCCTCTGTTATTCTATTCTCTTCCTACCATTATGCGGGTGATATAAGTATCCCAATAGTTATCCCTTCATCCCAGCTGTATTTAGGGGATGGTCCACAGTTCATGCAGTAGGACATGGTGGGCATGCTACTGGGATTTGTCAACATGGCCTTGCATTTGTGTTCTGTGGACTGTGTTATGTTATTTGGGACGCCATGAGATAACATACATTGGCAGTATGGGTGAGACACAGGCCTTTGACAGAGGACGGTAGGGCATTTGGTAGTGATGCAAGCCATTGGTAGCTGGCCAGTGCAACCTGTCACTCCTACAGTCCCAGGCTGCAAGCCACTGGATTCCCCTGGGGTGACAGGGTAGGTGTGCGAGGTGTTAATGGCAATAGTTTCTGTCCTTGTTAATCCATTAGTGTGGATGTTGGCAGGGTTCTGCTTACAGCTAGGGACACACCTGCATGGGACACCTCTTCAGCGTGCTGCATTCTGTGGGTATTCCCATACAGAAGTGGTGGTCATACTGTACTCATTACCAACAGCAGGGATATGACCTGTGATCAACCTGTGGCTGATCGTGGGGCGTGTTGAGTGCATGTGGGCTATGGAAGCTTCTTGCAGCTGACTCACAGATATACCTGGGACACTCCCCTTATGCTGGCTTGTGTGGAGACATTAGCAGTTTCTCATTACTTCATAACTGTGCCTTTTGTGGTCTGCCAGTGATTGGTCAGACTACATCAGTATTCCATACTACACAGACAGCTAATGTGCTGCTAACCTGTATGTACAATTCCAAAGGTGTGTGCAGCTGACATTTACATTTTATGTACTCTGTAATCCAACACATGCACAGGAACCAAATGGCAGTAACATCCAATAACGAAAGACACCAGGTAGCTCACAAATCAATACGAACAACCACAAAATAATGAAGTATGAAAACAGTTTAATTCAGTATAGTAAGCGCTTTCACCCGAAGGTTTCTTCAGACTTTAATCAAATTCATCAAATACTGACTTAAATAGCAATCAATAGCAGCTGATAGGCTTATGTTACAAACACGTCATAAATAGTTAAAAATTTCTTAAAAAAATGTTTCTAAAAACAAATCTGTGAGACTTTATAAAATTCATAATAAACCTAGTTTATCCTCAAAATGCACATGCATAAAATTAACTTATAAACTTATAAAGCCAATTACAACAGTGTTAATACATTTCATAGTTTGGGCATAAATACTCTTCTCTTACGTAAAATGGGTCTTAGCTGAATTTTATCATTCAGCCCAGGGGGTTGATCTGCCCTACATCTAATAATCCATCTTAACTCACATTCCTGGGTATAGTTGTCAATATCACCCCCTCTAATACTGGAAAATATATTTTGAATAACACAAAACTTAAAGGAATGAGACATTCCTAGAACTTTACAGTGTTTAGCTAGAGCATTATGTTCCGATCCTATACGGATGTGATAAACATGTTCCCTCACACGTTCTCTTAGTTGCCTGTTGGTTTTTCCAATATAGAACACGTTGCATGCTGTGCATCTAGCTAAATATACCACATTCGTGCTTAAACAGTTAGTCCCTGTATGAAACGAGAATTCACGTTTAGTAATAGGATGTTGAAACTTCATATTAGTGTCCCTGTATTGACACTGATTACAATTGTTACAGGGTACAGTATTGTAATCAAATTAATTAAAATTAACCCTATACACCTTCGTAGAAGAATGACATAAAATGCGCTTTAAATTAGGTTTGTTTTTAAAGGTAAGTTTGGGTCTTGGGCCCACTACTTCACTAATGTCACTGTCAAGTAAGAGGGTATCCCTATGTTTCATCATTGACCCCTTAATATATTTTGCATCTTTCGTGAAATACATAGGTACCCTGATTTCACAGGGTTCAGAGGTTGGAATAACCTCAGCTCCATTACCATTTTCTGAAAAATATGGTCGTGCTCTTGTCTCTCTTAGGTCATTAACTACTATAGTGACTTGATCAAAGACCTCTTCCCTATAGCATCTCTTAGTGAATCTAGCCTTGAGGTCAGATAACTCTTGTGAATAACCTTCATCAGATGGATTAAGTCTGGATGCCCTCAATCTGCCCTTTCACCACATTATCAAAAACATACTTAGGGTGCATACTATGTCTATGTAAAAGAGTGTACCTGTGGCATACTTTCCTATGGACAGCAGTGTTCACGAGGCCATTTTCAAGCCTAATAATGTTGACATCCAAAAAGGTATTTCTGACAGAGAAAAACAAAGTGAACCTCAAAAACCCTATTAAATTGTTCATAACATCAACAAAGTCTAAGAGGCTAGTTATATCCCCTTTCCAAACCAGGAAGAGGTCATCTACAAACCTTCTGTAGAAACCCACATGTCTTTGAAAGGCATCTAATGGAAAAAGGAGTTCCTCCTCCCAGTCTGCCATCACAAGGTTGGCGTAGCTATTGGCACATGATGTGCCCATAGCCACGCCATCCTTCTGTAAGTAAATGTCCTTATCAAAAATGAACACATTGTTATACAATACTGTTTCCAAAAACAATGCTAAAAGATCTATTTTTCTCTCTGCTGTAAGCTGATTTCATGTTCAAATATTGTTGCACTCTGAGCACACCCAATTCATTCATGTGCTGCTAACCTGTATGTACAATTCCAAAGGTGTGTGCAGCTGACATTTACATTTTATGTACTCTGTCTAAGGTACTTTCACCTGTGTACTGTGTGTATGCTTGGGCCCACATTCATGGCATGTCCATCTTTCAGATGGTGACAGATATTACATCCAAACAATGAGTATGGATGACTGCTGGATTGGGTCTTGTTGGGATGCATTGTGTTTGGCACTGGAGTTGTCAGAACATGGCCCTGTCATCAACAGTACTGACCATGGGCCACTGGGACACAACCCTTATTGCCTACATGCTAACCACTTCCACACATTATACAACACACAACAACCTACCACACAAAAGCCTGTGCTGTTCCTGCTGCAGCTGTTTCTACAGGATCATATTGTGTAGCATGGCACATACAATGAAAATTTCTGTACATGTAGCTGGAGAGTACTGCAAGGCTTCACTGGATATGCCCAGGCACTGGAACTGTGACTTGAGCATCCCAAACACACGCTCTGTTATGACTTTGGTTTGTGTGCATGCCTCATTATGGAGTTCTTGTTCGGGTGTGTGTGCATTTCTGATGGGTGTCATCAGCCACGGCTCCGATGCATAACTAGCATCCCCCACTAGGTGGCCATATGGGATGCCTTTACTGGCAAATCTCTGGTACAGCTGCGACATATGCCAGATGTGGGAGTCATGATAGCTTCCAGGGCTGCCATTACACACATTCATTATAATGGCCTGGGTGTCGCACATGACCTGGCAGTTGATGGAGAGGAAGCCCTTGCGGTTTATGTAGACCCTACCCCCCTCGCCGGGTGGTGCTTTGATGTGTATGTGTGCGCAGTCTATAGCACCCACTACGTCAGGGTATTCTGCTATTTGGTGGAAGAGATGCATATTGCTGGTCAACACCTCACAGGTGTTGTGGAAATATATGTGTTCACTGGCATGTGCTGACATGGCATCCAGGAACTGGTGGAGTACCCTGGATGCTGATGCCTGTGAGATCTCTATGATATCCCCAGTTGCCTTTTGGAAGGTACCTGTGGCTAGTATTCTTAACCCTACACATACCTTGGTATCCACTGGGATGGGTTCCCCTCTGTTGCTTTTGTGTGTGAGGTGTGGCTGGCACAGCTCAACAATTTACTGTAGGAGGTCCCTGTCCATGCTACAGCGCTCGACTATCTCCAGTTCATGTAGCCCCTGGTAGGTTACCCTGGGTCTTTACACTCTTCTCATTCTCCTCACTGTGGTTTGGTCATCAGCATTCTGATCCTCACCACCCTTAGCCACTTCTACATATCGATTTATGAGAGTGACAGCAGCCCCTATCATTTTGTTAGTTTTGTTAGTAAAATTTCCCCATTTGTGTACACCGGTGGTGTAGAGTTTGAGGGAAAAAAACAGAGTGAAAAGTGTTTGCATAGTTTATAGTAGTGTGCTGGGCTGGGCTGCTACCTGTGTATTTGGCTGATTCTGATACATTTTACTTGCCAGCTATTCTAGTTCTCCTTGATTACCTTCCTACTGCTGTGTTCCCTTCCCATTGCCTTTCTGATTAAGCCTTGAGGTGCGCTGCACAAACCCAGTGCTCAGATGTGAATGGAGCTGCTTTTACCTGGTGTGTGCTTTTTTTTGTTGTTTAAACTCCGGTGCACGGTGTGCACACCCATTTAGGCAATGTAAATACTGCTAAGCAGCTACAGATGCACCCCCTTCCTTAGCTGTGCTTAGCTACGGGCAAACATGGGCCACTGTGCTCCAACAAACTTACAGCAGTCATGACACTCCCGCTCATGAGGACATCTAGCTCTTAGGCTTAGACCATGGTGTTATTGCACCTACACGTTGGGTGCAAGCTAGCACTGAGGGAAAATCTGTGATTCAGTATCATTCCCCTCATTTGCATAGAACTGACTGCTAATGCATGGTTACAAAACTGACACTCAGCCTTCCCCCTTAGCAACCACTATTCCACAGTCTTGTTGTGTTATGCATACCATTGACTATTATGGCAAAATGATGATTTTGGTTTAAAAGTTTATTTCCATCTTTTTTTCTTATTTTCGAGCTGATCCCGTTTGCACTATTTTTTATAATTTTGAAACTATTTTTATGCCTAACCCTTATAATACATGCTTTTTTATGAGCTGTCATGCCTCTGTTTTGTAGTTTGCAGAAATGTATTCAGCTACTGGCTGAATACATTTCTGCAGTCTACACTATTCCTGCACGGATGCCTGCCTGTTTCCTGGATCGTTAATTCACCTCATTTGCATGGTTTTCACCAGCAAAAGAGGTAATTAGCATACAGGGGCTGAGTTAGTGCAGGAATAGTGCAGGAGTGCTCGTGCATGTCCTGGGAGCTCATTCCTGGATCGCACATTGGCCATATTGCCTGCAGCAGCTCTTGCACTATTCCTGCACACCATACAGAGCTTGCTGAATCTTGGGGAGAGTGTTTTGCTCCAATGGCATAGATATCTCTGCGTGGCTCATTTTTTGGAGTTATCCAAACTTATTTGATTTTTTTAACCCTAATCCTGATCCAGTATGTAGCATTTTGAAAGTGGTTCGAGAGCTTGACAGTTCTTATGTGACTAAACACTTGTTTAGGACACAAAAATGTGAATATCATATAAAAGAAATACAGTGTAAGAAATTAAAAGAAATACACTGTTGTTTAACAGGCTGGAACAGTTGGTGTGAATCTGTCTTACAGTACAGTAAAAGCAGAATCTGAATAACAGATATGAATTCTAGACTACACAATGCCTTGTTTACATGGAATACATACATGTGAACATCTTTGGACTTCTGGTTTAACATACATTGCTTTTCAAAGAAATAAACTTAAATTAATTTAGAACTCACTCTCTATTAACAAGTAGACTATTTGGCAAACCTTTATGGACATCAGCTGGGTACGACTACCTTGTGTTTCTAAAGGTTAGCCAAACAGTCCACTTATGCTGTGCTGATGAAGTCATAAGAAGACTGAACATGCATGTCCACAGCTAGTGGAGTTTGGCTTTATTGGCATGAATTTGTCCATTGACAGACTTTAAATGAAACAGTCATCAGCATTCAGAACTGCCATATAGCTGAAGCATCTGATGTCCTTAAGGGGTCATTTGCATGTATCCCATTATCCTCTTGTTACAAGACATTTTAAGGAATCACACAGTGAAAACTCTAGCCTAGCAAGGATTTTCTTATTTTTTTTTTTTTTTGCTAATTGGTTTGGCTGTGTGTCTTGTTCACTGTTTTATAACAAGTGGTGTAAGGATAATAGGGGGTGTACCATCATTAGCAGAGAGAAGTGTCCACATGAAACCAAGCAGTGATTATGAGAAATACTGAATCTTCTACTTCTTGTTCATAGCTGTTTACTAGGCTAATGACCACAAGGGCCTCTTTAAGCCTAGCTATGCATCCCAAATCTCGGACAAGTTCTGATACCCTTGATAAGTGTAAGCAAGAGCCTGGGAGATGAACCATTTACAGGTTACCTGTTTGCATTAGAGACTTTGGTGTCAAACCAGGGATGAATTTCTGGTTTCCCATCCAATTGTCCAAGTTGTACTTGAATTGGGTTAGGGAGAAACTCTGCTTCACATGGAAGGGGAGTCTCTTCCATAGATGGGGTAGTGTCTGGGATATATACCTATCTCTCCAGCAGGTCCTATTTATATCACAGGCAAGGTTTAAGTCTTTAAAACAGTTAATTCTGGTACTGTTTGTTTTGTGGATATGCAGGAGGTCCATCAGAGTGGGGTCTGACAATTCCCTGTATGCCAGGCATAGATCTCCCCTCAAAAGCCTGTAGGAGACAGAATACAGGGATAGGGCCTTGAGGCAGTCTGCATAGGACATATTACTTATGCCCTGTATTCTTTTAGTGAGGAACCTCTGTGGACATTCCAGTTGTTTGATATGCCTGGTTAGGTACATACCAAAGGAGGCATTATAGTCAATGATAGGTCTGACGAATGCCAAATACAGTGGAACAATGACTTCCTTGGACTTAGATGCCATACCTTTGTTTATAAGTTGCGCAACATAGAACGGTTTCCTCACCACTGTACACACATAATGATCAAAGGCTAGATTACCATCTATCTGTGTCACTAAGTCCCTGGCTATTGGGTCAACTTTAAGGGGTGTGTTGTCAATATGATAGTTACCAGGGGTGGATGACTTCCCAAAGAATACTATTATGCATTTCTTGGCATTTAGTTTTAGTCCATGACTCTAACACCGGTTATTTGTCTGTCTTAGCCCTTCTTTGAGAACATTTGTGTCAGCAGGGGATTTGATGACAGCTCCTAATTTGCAATCATCTGCAAATTTAGTCAGCCAGAGACCACTGCCATTGCACTTGACATCTGAGACATAAATGCAAAAAGGAGTGGTCCAAGCACTGATCCCTGAGGAACTCTACTTGTGACTGGCCTCTGTAGAGGTAGACTGCGCAGTTCTAATTTCCTGGATTCTGTCTGTGACATACATGTTTGTACCTAACCTCTTGAGTTTGTCAACAATGCCCAAGTGGGATTTTATGTCAAATGCCTTGGCCAGGTCAAGGTAGGCAATGTGAATGATTTTGCCCTCATCCGTTGCTTTGGTGACCTTCTCAAAGTGCACCAGACTGAGTAGGCATGATCTTCCCTTGACAAAAACCAAACTGGGTTGGGTCCAGTGTCTGGAGGTTTACTATATCTCTACTGATCATCTCCAAGATAATTCTTTCCATGGCTTTACATATAAGACTAGCCAGACTTATGGGTCTGTAGATGGCCCACCTTTGTGCAGAGTGATGACTGTTGCCTTTCTCCATTCATGAGGCATGAAGCCTGTTTGGAGACTACAGTTAAACAGCAATTCCAGAGGCCCTGATAGGTCATGTTTCATGCTATTTAGAATGCATCCTGGGATACTGTCTGGGCCCATTGATGCAGTGTTCTTGGTCTTAGAGACAACATTAAGGACCTGTTCCCTAGTGATAGCAGGGGGAGTTATATTCAATGATATTTCCTGAGGGAAGGTTGAGGGGGAGAAAGGAGTAAAGATGGAGTTGAATTTATCAGCCAGGAGGTTGGCTATGTCTTCTAGCTCAGTACAGGTTGCTCCATTTACAACGAGCTCTGTACACAATTGTGTATTACCTTTGAGGTTGCAGACATTGTAACAAACAGCCTGATTTTTAGCAGTTAGGAGGGGAATTCTAAAGAAGCTAATAAACTGTTTAAGGATTTATTGTTGGTCTACACTGCATTCAGAAATAGTCTGATATCAGGCTCACATACCTGGGAGGTAGCATGTAAAAACTACAAAAATCAATGTAGCAAAGAGTCATATTTAAAAGCTCTGAGTGCAGTCCTGACAGATACCCAAGAAAAACACCAGACTAGGTTGTGCATTACTGGTCGTATTTTCCATAGAAGATGACCATGATGAAGATGAAAGAAAAAACAATTTTTGTAAAGTATTAAATGAATGACTGGGTAAATGGATATTTCAAGTAGCAGTATATACATGGAGTGAGAACATTTATATGGAAAAAGGAAGAAAGGAAAGATAAAACATGTGAGATCTATAACTTTGTGGAATACTGATTGTTTAATATTTATAAGAATAATTAAAAAAAATAATGCAAAAATGTTGAGCAAGGTAGTAGGGATGTGTTAATTGGTATTAACGGAAGAGAAGTAAGGGAAATGATAATAACAGTGAAATAAGTGAAGTCTGATTTTGTTAATAAAATGAGGTAAGACTGGCTAAATCTGATGTAGAAAAGTGGTTTGATATAATAGATCATGAGACCTTGTGGGAAGCATATGGAATAGGTAAAAAATAGTCAAAACTTTAACATTTGTTATGAAAATTCAAGGATAAAAGTAATGGAGAAGGGATGGACTGGGGAAAAAATCAAGGAAAGAAGTGGAGTAAAGCAGGTGTGTTCTTTAATTGTGTGTATTTTTGTTTTAGTAATTGTTCCAACTTTATGTCAGAATAAAGTATTTTGGAATATAGAGAAAGAAAGTGAAGTGCTTATGTTTATCCTATACAGATAATTTGGTTATTGTAGCAAAAATGAATGAATGAATGAAAGGGTTATGAAATTTGAAAAATGATTAAAAAGGTAGGCTTGAGACTTAATAAAGAAAAGGTAAGGGGAATGATGAAATAATATGAACTGCATTTATTATAATAGCAAGGAAATTAGTATATTGACATTAAATTTGAAGAATATGAAAACATAATGACTCAGTAGAAGGTGAAATTAGAAGAAATAAGAAAATTATTAGCACAGTGGAACTATGTCATTTAGCCTACAACAAAAAGGTTTATATATTAAATGCATATATTCTGGAAAAAAATTGTGTTGGGGGAATTTATATTTCCAGGAAACTAGAAAAAAAGCTGTAAGATTTTTTTTCAGTTTATTTTCTGGTAACAGACTGAATCTTTTTTAAAAATGGAATAGCATACAATAAAAAAGAAAAATGGGATAGGGTTTTTTTTTTTCTTAGCATCAGTACATCTGTTTTAGGTTATAAAAAGTATGAAAGAGATATACAAATGTTGGGAACAATGTTATATAAAAGGTATGAAGAAATATGGAAACAAGTAAAAGGGAAAAGAAGAAATACTGATGTAATTAGAAAAGGAATGAGTGGGACCAAACAAAGTCATGAAATAACATTTTCATGACATCTGTGGAGTGATCTCACAAATGATATTAAAAGTGCTATTAAGCAAAGAAGAAAAAGGTTTTGATGAGTTTTATGAAGCTGGGTATTTTTTTTTTGTTTGTTTGTTTTCTGGAGAATCTTGTTAAGTAAGTTACTGGTTAAAGGAAATATGAAATAAAGCAAAAGAAGAAAGAATATGTTATGATTGTAATGTAGAATAATAAATACAACATTGTTTTTTAAAATGCAAAATGAATAAGCCTTTTTGGGAAAAGTTTGAAAATGAGTATAGGTGGGAAGGCTTCAAGGATATTATTATTGAAATTATATTATATGGCAAATATGGGAAAAGAAGGAAGGAAGAAGTTGATAAATGAGATAAAATATTATTTGTTGCAGTTTGGAAGATTGTGAAAGAGAAGATGTGAAGGATTATTGTATAATAAAAACAGAAAGGCTGAAGATGCATTGGCAGATATATGAAAATGATCATGGAAAAAGCAATGTGGGGATAGAAGCAAATAAGGCAGTGCATAAAATATAAAACAAATGTATTCAGATTTGTTTTATTAGATATTTGTGGCATTATATATTATTTGTTATATTACCGATGAAGAAATTGTAAGAATGAGATAAATAGTTTGAATATGGGGGTGCAAATAATGTAAACAGTTTAAATAATATCTACATAAACAAGGCAACCTCTGCTTTTTTTGATACATGTGGTGGGATTTTGACATCCATCTGAGATACCACCAAGTCAAGCAAATCAAACCTTCGTTTAACATCTCATACAAAGGATGGCACAATCAAGAGTGCTATACCCTCTCCCCCATGGTCCACTGCAGTATCAGCAATCCAATCAGCTTGAGTGGGAATAGAATCCACAAGCCTTTTAATCATTCAACATGAAAGGCATGTGTGCTACCTGTTGAGCTACCAACATTGACACCTATGGTACATTCAGACACCATTTTAAAGCATACCTTAATAATTAAATCTAAGGCCAATGCCTCATCTCAATCCATCAACCTCCAACATACAGATCTAGCTCTATAACCACAACACTAAGGAACACAGATTTTTTATAAATATGTGCATAGCCCTATTACCTTCTTAGTCTCTTATGTTTGTCCTTTAAATCTCAATTTCTGTACCTTGTTCAGACTGACACTAATATCTGTTATTCTGTCTGTAAGATGGTTTCATTAAACCATTTTGACTGATTATTGTACCACTACCATTTCCTTTGTTTATTTTTCTTGTTGTCTATTTGTTACTTTTATACTTATTGCCCTATTGCATTCAAAGCTGGGCCTGAAAATGGTCAGTTGTGATCACCTCTCTACCCCATTAAACAAATATAAATAAAGATAAAAATATGCTTTCTTTATAGCTTTACTTCATAAAAGTGACAAATAGTTCTGAATTTTGTTACATATAATGACCATATCTTTTTTTAAATGAAGGACAGTTTATTCACAGTATACATGTTTCCTTGGGGTATATGATCCATTTATAAAACGGTTGTACAATAGATCATCAGAGTTTAGGATTATGAAGAAGAAGTTAAAGAGCCAGGTAAATAAGTGCACACACACTTCCATTTTAATGTCAAGTATAAATCACTGAATTTTAGCAGGAAAAATGATCAAACTGATGACTCATTGTGATTCCCAAAATGAATGAAGGAAATTTTTTTTAAAACTTGCTCAAAAGTTTGCTTATAGGAGATGGTGGTCAGGAGGTAATTGGGGATGGAAAAGCAAATGTTATACACTTTCACACATGGTGAAGTGGAATGCATGAAGCTCAGCATAGCAGATTAAAACAAATGCTGGTACCATACCACAAGTAATCTTATGAGGTTTAATAGTCCAGCTAAAACATGGATCAAGAGCAAATGATCAGCATCTGTTTAAAATTTATTTTGTCATCTCATATGTTACTGTGACTCTATATTACAAACAGAATACTTAGGCAGAGAGCAGAATGGAGTATATTACTGCCTACTGCCTTGGCAACATAAACGGTATGCTCATCAAAAGGGTGTATGACACATTAAAGCAGAATTGTAGGGAGGACTTGCACTAAATGCTACATAATGTATTGTGCTATGTTATCGTTATTAATAACATTAGAATCTTAACTTTCATATGCCATCTTACTCATGTCTTTTCTTATTGCAGAGAACAGTGACACAGAATGATAATGTTTAATAGCCACTTTTTTAACAAGTGCTGCTATTCAGTATTCTGAGATAGTCAGGAAATTAAGATGTCACCACAATGCATGCCATTAAGCTGTTATAATGGTTTAGAAATTGCTTTGGCATGTCCTGATATTTGTATGCAAATACAGGCTGTAAACCTGACACTGGATACTGCAATCTGTTCATTGTTCAGTGGTTCAGCATATAAGGCTATAGATTCCATCAGAACAAGAGTTTCCAGGAAAAGATTTCATCTCTATAGAAGACAGTATATAATCGTTACATGTTAAGGTTACTTTATTAAAGAAGAAAGTATTTTGTCAGAGGAACAAATGTGTGAACTAGATCTTACTCAGATTTCAGGCGATGCCTACTTCTAGGTTATTCGAACATTTTAGTTTTCTGTGAAATAATGTTTGAGACTTTAAGTCAAAATTAAGATGGTGCTTACCATATGGACAGCAGCCTAACTTTGATGCTTTCATAGTGTAAGATTCTTTGCTCATAGGTGGTTACTAGTCTATTGGCCCAAGAGCCATTTAAAGCCTAGCCAGGCTTATCAATTATTTACCAAAATACTGCTGACAGAAATCAATACCCCAAGGAATTCTATGAATTATGATATAAGCTTGTATACAAATGTTCATAGTCTGCCCTTGTCCATTAGTGACACCAGTGCCAGAGCAGGGGTACATTTGTGATTTTCCATCCATTAGTACAAGTTACATTTAAATATGTTTAGGAATAAGGTTTGCTTTACATGGATAGGAAGCCTTTTAGGTTCATAGGTTCATAGGTTAGTACTAGGCTAACTGCCCTTGCAAGCCATTTTAAGCCTAGCCAATTATCCCTTGTGAGACTCAAACCCTGCACCTTGTGTTTGTAAGGCAAACACCTTAACCATTAGGCCACCCTCCCAACCCAAGAGAAGGGTAATCTTTGAGACACATACCTTTCTCTCCAGCATTTTATGTTGCAGACAAGGTTTAGGCCTTTACAACAGGTGTCTTTGATACTGTGCATTTTTCTATGTACAGCAAATCTGTCAGTGTGGAATTAGAAGATGCTTTGTAGGCTAGGTATATATTGCCATGCAGTAGCCTATAGGAGATGGAATACTTGAATATGGTTTTGAGATGGTCCTCATAGGACTTGTTTGCTTGCTGTATTCTTTTTTGTCAGGAATCCTTGTGTCTTCTCAAGCTGTTTGAAGTGCATGTTGAGGTACATGCTGAAGGGTGCATTGTTCTCCGTGATTGGTCTGATGAAAGCCAAGTAAAATGGCACAATGACTTAACTGGACCTAGATGCCATGCCCTTTCATATAAGTTATGCAACGCAGAATAATTTTCTCACCACAGTAGGCATATGATGGTCAAAGGCCAAGTCAGCATAAACATCCATTCCCAGATCCCTGTCCACTGGGTCTGCTTTTGGGATATATTATATAATTTGATATAATAGATCATGAGACCTTGTGGGAAGCATATGGAATAGGTAAAAAATAGTCAAAACTTTAACATTTGTTATGAAAATTCAAGGATAAAAGTAATGGAGAAGGGATGGACTGGGGAAAAAATCAAGGAAAGAAGTGGAGTAAAGCAGGTGTGTTCTTTAATTGTGTGTATTTTTGTTTTAGTAATTGTTCCAACTTTATGTCAGAATAAAGTATTTTGGAATATAGAGAAAGAAAGTGAAGTGCTTATGTTTATCCTATACAGATAATTTGGTTATTGTAGCAAAAATGAATGAATGAATGAAAGGGTTATGAAATTTGAAAAATGATTAAAAAGGTAGGCTTGAGACTTAATAAAGAAAAGGTAAGGGGAATGATGAAATAATATGAACTGCATTTATTATAATAGCAAGGAAATTAGTATATTGGCATTAAATTTGAAGAATATGAAAACATAATGACTCAGTAGAAGGTGAAATTAGAAGAAATAAGAAAATTATTAGCACAGTGGAACTATGTCATTTAGCCTACAACAAAAAGGTTTATATATTAAATGCATATATTCTGGAAAACAATTGTGTTGGGGGAATTTATATTTCCAGGAAACTAGAAAAAAAGCTGTAAGATTTTTTTTTTTCAGTTTATTTTCTGGTAACAGACTGAATCTTTTTTTAAAAATGGAATAGCATACAATAAAAAAGAAAAAAATGGGATAGGTTTTTTTTTTCTTAGCATCAGTACATCTGTTTTAGGTTATAAAAAGTATGAAAGAGATATACAAATGGTGGGAACAATGTTATATAAAAGATATGAAGAAATATGGAAACAAGTAAAAGGAAAAAGAAGAAATACTGATGTAATTAGAAAAGGAATGAGTGGGACCAAACAAAGTCATGAAATAACGTTTTCATGACATCTGTGGAGTGATCTCACAAATGATATTAAAAGTGCTATTAAGCAAAGAAGAAAAAGGTTTTGATGAGTTTTATGAAGCTGGGTAATTTTTTTTGTTTGTTTGTTTTCTGGAGAATCTTGTTAAATAAGTTACTGGTTAAAGGAAATATGAAATAAAGCAAAAGAAGAAAGAATATCTTATGATTGTAATGTAGAACAATAAATACAACATTGTTTTTTAAAATGCAAAATGAATAAGTCTTTTTGGGAAAAGTTTGAAAATGAGTATAAGTGGGAAGGCTTCAAGGATATTATTATTGAAATTATATTATATGGCAAATATGGGAAAAGAAGGAAGGAAGAAGTTGATAAATGAGATAAAATATTATTTGTTGCAGTTTGGAAGATTGTGAAAGAGAAGATGTGAAGGATTATTGTATAATAAAAACAGAAAGGCTGAAGATGCATTGGCAGATATATGAAAATGATCATGGAAAAAGCAATGTGGGGATAGAAGCAAATAAGGCAGTGCATAAAATATAAAACAAATGTATTCAGATTTGTTTTATTAGATATTTGTGGCATTATATTTTATTTTTTATATTACCGATGAAGAAATTGTAAGAATGAGATAAATAGTTTGAATACGGGGGTGCAAATAATGTAAACAGTTTAAATAATATCTACATAAACAAGGCAACCTCTGCTCTTTTTGATACATGTGGTGGGATTTTGACATCCATCTGAGATACCACCAAGTCAAGCAAATCAAACCTTCGTTTAACATCTCATACAAAGGATGGCACAATCAAGAGTGCTACACCCTCTCCCCCATGGTCCACTGCAGTATCAGCAATCCAATCAGCTTGAGTGGGAATAGAATCCACAAGCCTTTTAATCATTCATCATGAAAGGCATGTGTGCTACCTGTTGAGCTACCAACATTGACACCTATGGTACATTCAGACACCATTTTAAAGCATACCTTAATAATTAAATCTAAGGCCAATGCCTCATCTTAATCCATCAACCTCCAACATACAGATCTAGCTCTATAACCACAACACTAAGGAACACAGATTTTTATAAATATGTGCATAGCCCTATTACCTTCTTAGTCTCTTATGTTTGTCCTTTAAATCTCAATTTCTGTACCTTGTTCAGACTGACACTAATATCTGTTATTCTGTCTGTAAGATGGTTTCATTAAACCATTTTGACTGATTATTGTACCACTACCATTTCCTTTGTTTATTTTTCTTGTTGTCTATTTGTTACTTTTATACTTATTGCCCTATTGCATTCAAAGCTGGGCCTGAAAATGGTCAGTTGTGATCACCTCTCTACCCCATTAAACAAATATAAATAAAGATAAAAATATGCTTTCTTTATAGCTTTACTTCATAAAAGTGACAAATAGTTCTGAATTTTGTTACATATAATGACCATATCTTTTTTTAAATGAAGGACAGTTTATTCACAGTATACATGTTTCCTTGGGGTATATGATCCATTTATAAAACGGTTGTACAATAGATCATCAGAGTTTAGGATTATGAAGAAGAAGTTAAAGAGCCAGGTAAATAAGTGCACACACACTTCCATTTTAATGTCAAGTATAAATCACTGAATTTTAGCAGGAAAAATGATCAAACTGATGACTCATTGTGATTCCCAAAATGAATGAAGGAAATTTTTTTTAAAACTTGCTCAAAAGTTTGCTTATAGGAGATGGTGGTCAGGAGGTAATTGGGGATGGAAAAGCAAATGTTATACACTTTCACACATGGTGAAGTGGAATGCATGAAGCTCAGCATAGCAGATTAAAACAAATGCTGGTACCATACCACAAGTAATCTTATGAGGTTTAATAGTCCAGCTAAAACATGGATCAAGAGCAAATGATCAGCATCTGTTTAAAATTTATTTTGTCATCTCATATGTTACTGTGACTCTATATTACAAACAGAATACTTAGGCAGAGAGCAGAATGGAGTATATTACTGCCTACTGCCTTGGCAACATAAACGGTATGCTCATCAAAAGGGTGTATGACACATTAAAGCAGAATTGTAGGGAGGACTTGCACTAAATGCTACATAATGTATTGTGCTATGTTATCGTTATTAATAACATTAGAATCTTAACTTTCATATGCCATCTTACTCATGTCTTTTCTTATTGCAGAGAACAGTGACACAGAATGATAATGTTTAATAGCCACTTTTTTAACAAGTGCTGCTATTCAGTATTCTGAGATAGTCAGGAAATTAAGATGTCACCACAATGCATGCCATTAAGCTGTTATAATGGTTTAGAAATTGCTTTGGCATGTCCTGATATTTGTATGCAAATACAGGCTGTAAACCTGACACTGGATACTGCAATCTGTTCATTGTTCAGTGGTTCAGCATATAAGGCTATAGATTCCATCGGAATAAGAGTTTCCAGGAAAAGTTTTCATCTCTATAGAAGACAGTATATAATCGTTACATGTTAAGGTTACTTTATTAAAGAAGAAAGTATTTTGTCAGAGGAACAAATGTGTGAACTAGATCTTACTCAGATTTCAGGCGATGCCTACTTCTAGGTTATTCGAACATTTTAGTTTTCTGTGAAATAATGTTTGAGACTTTAAGTCAAAATTAAGATGGTGCTTACCATATGGACAGCAGCCTAACTTTGATGCTTTCATAGTGTAAGATTCTTTGCTCATAGGTGGTTACTAGTCTATTGGCCCAAGAGCCATTTAAAGCCTAGCCAGGCTTATCAATTATTTACCAAAATACTGCTGACAGAAATCAATACCCCAAGGAATTCTATGAATTATGATATAAGCTTGTATACAAATGTTCATAGTCTGCCCTTGTCCATTAGTGACACCAGTGCCAGAGCAGGGGTACATTTGTGATTTTCCATCCATTAGTACAAGTTACATTTAAATATGTTTAGGAATAAGGTTTGCTTTACATGGATAGGAAGCCTTTTAGGTTCATAGGTTCATAGGTTAGTACTAGGCTAACTGCCCTTGCAAGCCATTTTAAGCCTAGCCAATTATCCCTTGTGAGACTCAAACCCTGCACCTTGTGTTTGTAAGGCAAACACCTTAACCATTAGGCCACCCTCCCAACCCAAGAGAAGGGTAATCTTTGAGACACATACCTTTCTCTCCAGCATTTTATGTTGCAGACAAGGTTTAGGCCTTTACAACAGGTGTCTTTGATACTGTGCATTTTTTTCTATGTACAGCAAATCTGTCAGTGTGGAATTAGAAGATGCTTTGTAGGCTAGGTATATATTGCCATGCAGTAGCCTATAGGAGATGGAATACTTGAATATGGTTTTGAGATGGTCCTCATAGGACTTGTTTGCTTGCTGTATTCTTTTTTGTCAGGAATCCTTGTGTCTTCTCAAGCTGTTTGAAGTGCATGTTGAGGTACATGCTGAAGGGTGCATTGTTCTCCGTGATTGGTCTGATGAAAGCCAAGTAAAATGGCACAATGACTTAACTGGACCTAGATGCCATGCCCTTTCATATAAGTTATGCAACGCAGAATAATTTTCTCACCACAGTAGGCATATGATGGTCAAAGGCCAAGTCAGCATAAACATCCATTCCCAGATCCCTGTCCACTGGGTCTGCTTTTGGGATATATTATCTATGTGGTAATTTTGAATGTGGCTGTCTTTCCATAGGTACTATTATGCATTTTTTCATATTGAGTTTCAAGACCTGCATGCATGCAGTTTTTCAGATTTTATTTTGGTTCATTTATGGACAACAGCCTGTTTCAGAGTTACAGGTCTCTTGAAGGTGGGATTTCTTCACGTGTTCTTTTGCACACCAAGAAAATGTAAGCCGCACCGTTGCTGATCATTAAAGTTAAGATATTATTTTGAATAATAGAAAACAGAAGACAAATGCCAGTGCAGGAAGTCATCAAGGGGAAACAGATGAATAGGTGTTTCTTCCCAGATTACTGGAATTATCATACCTAGAGGTAGGCCTGAACCCTAGATACAAAAGTTCTCAGCATGTGGGACTTGGCTCAGGACCTGCTTCCAGAAAAAGGTTTAAGTGATTAAGATTTCTTTTATGAAATAATGGAAAAAGAACATATTCAAAGACAACAGCCAAACAGTTGTTCTACACAAGACTAAACAGAAGCTCAGAGAACTGAGCAAAGTGAATAATAAGAGTTTATTGACTATATAAATGGAAGAGGGAAAAGGAGAGTGGCCACACTTTTTGTTTCGGAGAGAAATCAGACTCCATAAAGAGAACAGAATAACAACTGCAATGTGTTAGTGGTTTTCATGGGCTTATAGGTTCATAGGTAAGTACTAGACAAGCAGTCTGCAGACCATTACAACCCAAGCCAAAATCTCATATTCAGAATTTCTCTCCAGCCTCAAGGAAGGCAAGACAAGATAAATTGGGGAGAATTAGAATCTGCCATTCCAATTTCCTAGGTTTATCTTGAAGGTGGCAAAGATGCTACTCTGCTTGGATGTAACATAGGTTTGTTCCACAGGTGGGGGACTCAATGGGATACGAGTTTGTCACTCCAGCATCTTATTTCTCTGTTGATAAAGGTTTATCTCCTTTAATCACATCTGAGTTACCATTTGTTCTACAAAGGAAAGGGCTGTAAAATTAAGATACAAACATGCACACTGGTTAATCTAAAATATCCCAAACTCAGCTGTCCCCAAATTTTTCAAGAAGATCCTTGCTGAATGGGGAAAGTACAGTAAACTAGTGTATTATTATATGAAAGCTGGCAACTTCAGTATGACATTATCCCCTCCGAAAAAAAGGATGAACAAGGGGAATGCATATTGTAGTAAAGTACAAACCATAGTACTTGTAGATGATTGGAGGATGAGGCAGAGGTATCATGCCTGGTTAGTTTTTCTAGAAATCTTTAAAAAAGGGCAGCAAAAAATTTGGTCTATATCCAGGAGGAATAAGCTGGAAAAACTGTAGAAGTTAAAATTAGGGAAAGGTTTACCAGACCAGACATACATATCTACAGTTGATAGGAATAATAGTCCAAAGCAGAAAAGCTAGAAATAGGCCAGCTAAGAATGGAGATACAAAGATGCTACAACTGAACTAAAGGCAATTGTACTTGAATGATGCAGCTGGAAGCATCTGATGGGATGGACTGAAAGTGGCCCTTAGAACAGAAATCTTGACAGGGGAAGATATAAACTGGAAGAAGAAAAACAAGAGAAATTTTTTTTGAGAAAAGAAGCAAAAGGATGGGAAAGTAAAAAAAAAGGAAGAATCTGGAGACCCACATGCAAGAAAAGACATGGACATCTTAGAATACAGATTAAGATAAAAAATAAAGCTTATGTAGAGCTGCTGAGGTGATGTAAAATGATAAAGTCTGACTACAGCCAGCAAACCCAGGTTTGATAAGCATCCCTGGCAATTGATTGAGAAGAAGGGAAGAAATCTGTGTGGCCATCCAAGGTGGAAGGTCACTCATTGATATGCACCCTAAGGGGAGGCATGGTCTAAAGTGGTGAGTTGCCCACAGAAATAAGCAATGAGTGTGGGGGGATGGTGAAAGGGAGTTGGTAGAGGAAATAAATCCACTCTAAATGAAAGCACAGGCAAGCCAAGCCCCCAGGACATCCTCAGAATCCACAACCACACACAGCAGTAATGGAATAAATCCAGGGGAGTTAGACAGCCGCTACTAGGCCTAGTGTGGGCATTGAGTACTGGCGGCTAAGCTGGTAACATGAGTTCCAAGAAGGCCAGAAAAAAAAAGATAAAGCTTATGTCTATAATATAAGCAAAGGCAGACTTAATAAGTAAAAGAGACATATGGTGGGTTTACTAGGGATAAGAACCTTGGATTTATTATACCAGTAAATGAGGCAAAAACTTTATACTCCTGAAATATGGCATAAAGTTTGGGAACTTACAGGTGAGTACATAGAGGAAAGAGAGGAATACAAAAACGTATTTCTTTCTAGTTGCATTCTACTATAGTTACCACAGACATCTTTAAAGAAATATGCCCAACCCCAGGCACAGAAGCTGTTAATCTGCTGGATAAAACTAAGATTTCAGTGACATACAAAAGGCTACCTTTTTCTTTATGCAACTTTTTCTTCTTTGTTTGATGTTGGCTATAAGCTTTCACACATATATGATCCATCATATATTCACTCATCAGGGTTCATAAGATTGATAAGCAATTACTGGGTATGGGGTCTACGAGGCCATCAAGGAGCCTAGACCAATTTTCCAATTGCTCATAAGCCTTGTCTGGTTAAGCAACTTTCTCAAGATCACATGATAGACAAATGGAAGATAATCATACCTCTCAAATGTCGAGATTTTCTCAGACTGCCCAGATTTTTGTCTCATATTTTTGGTCTTTTCCTCATACAATTTGTGGTTATCTGGCAAACCAAGGTGGATTGAAGTCAGTAAATAATTAAATATGTTTGACTTTCAGACTTTATATCCCTCAGAAAAATGCATGCTAACACAAATCCTGTTATTTTAGTACCTTCCTAAGTTTACCAGAACAATATTTAAAATCGGTTCCTATTTTTGTTCCTTTGTTGCCCCATTATTTTAGGCTTTGTACAGATGTCTTGCACTAAGAGTTTGAGAGGTCTGAAGATAATATTTCAAAAGTATTTTTGTTCAAAGAAGGCAGGACAGGATAATTTGTGGATGACAGTTTCATTTATGTATAGTTTTGCAAAGAAAGGGGCTAATGCTGGCACAGTTTTATTTGACAGTAGGATAGAAAAGTTCATAACTTCTATGTCCCTTAAATGAAACTAATTTTGAGATTTTAGTAAACAAAAGCATGTCTAATGTGAGATCCTCTATGGCATGAGAAAAGGCTTCCCCTTTTCCCCAGCCCTTTCTATTCTGATAATGAAGGAGCTGTCACGAAAGATGTGAAACTTTAGGACAAAAGTATGTATGCAGGGAGCGAAATGTGCTTCTTTATATCTGTAGATGACTCTGATATTCTGGAGCAAAGAATAGAAGACTATATAGTAGAGCCCACACTATAGTTGTTTTTTTTTTTGAACTTTAATAGAATTTCTGGTCACATGTTTACGGACCCAAAATGACATAATTTGATTAAGAGAAGACAGAGGGGAAAGGCCCATGTGGTCCAATCAGTGGGGAAGTTTACCCTACTTATCTGGGGTTTGAAGTACTTCATAACTTAGAATCTACCACTTACAAGACTTACAGTATATAAAGAGTAAAATATCTGTACAGTCAGCTTTTGTAGTGTCCAGGTTTAGGTGGGCAGAATCAGTGCTAATAAATTAAAGGTCTAATAGTAATCTTACCCTCACATTGTGAACAATTTGTATCCTCCTGGTACCTTATGCTCACAAGGTTTAAGATTTAGTAGAGAGACTGCGCAGACAGCTTGGCAAATGGTACATGTGGAAGGAAACTATCAAAGCAGAGTGTTTGTATGCCAGCAGCATGGAGAGGCTGAGGGCTCCTCCACTTCCCTACTTGCTGTGTTTTGCTCAATGATTCATAATATATTAAGGAACATAAAGAAGGAATAGGATAATCGTCGAGACTGGCAGAAATAGAACACATCTCCTCAGTTTGGCTTAGTGAGTGGAAGACTGGACTTCTGAAGGGGGGCTTGATGAAGGGCAGATAGTGTAGAAATGGTGTGGTGGAAGATCACGCAGATGGACAGATCATCCATTTGAAAAGATGTTTTTTTATCGGGATGAGCTCTGGGTAGAATACAGGAGATTATTCTGCTATTCCATTTGAAGATATAATTAATAGGTCCAATCTGACCAAACAGAACTGGTACACATGGAAGCAACTTAAATCACTGCTTGGGCCAAACCTTCTCCCTCATAAGGAAATCTTTCTATTTGTTTAGGATTATGGCAAACATATATTAAACTAACAACAAATAAAATGCAGAGTAGGTTATCTAAGCACGATAACTTATTTTGGTTAGACAAACAGTAGCAGAAGGTATGGGTTCAGTTTAAAATCATTTGGAAGTGGAGTACAATCAGTAATCAACTTGGGAGAGGTATTTATAAGTGTAGCTAACTCCCCATAAACTATTTAGTGAGGGCAGAAAAACAAATTTCAGGTGCTGGTTATGTCTGGGAATAGAAAGCAATGTACTGCACATGTTCTGGCTGTACCCACAGGTCAGGCTAAGATGGTACCAGGCTATCAAGTCTGGAAAACCTGCTTGCACTGTGGCATAGAGGGATAGAGCCTTAACTACACTTCAGGTGACCCAGGTTTAATTACTGGCTCAGGTATCTAAAATGCTGGCTTGGGAGGGTGAGTGTTCTAATCTTGGGAGGGTTGCAGGGAAGGGTGCATGCATAGACCACACAACACACTTAGATTTCCCTTGCAGAGGACACAGAAAGAACTGTGAATTGTTTTCTGAGGAAGGATCCAGGATACCTTGATCTTTATTGGAGAAAGTCAGGGGAGGCAAGTAGGGGTAGGTAGTCTTAGCAAATGAGGAGATACACTAAGTCTAATGATGGTCAGCTGTGGAGGAAAAGACTGCAAAAAAAAAATTTGAGAAACCACTTTTGGAAAAAAAACTTCTTTCAGATGGGAATCTTGTGTTTGGAGTCTTAAGAATCAAGGGCTATGGAATAACAAACAGACAGAAACTAAATTAGTACTGATTTCTTTGCCTAAGCCTGTTAGTACTACAGAAAGGAAAAAAGAAAAACACATAAAATGTGCTTTATGACAACTACATCTGATTGTTGGGAATATTTCTTTCCTCACTGAAGGGGTTGTGATTAAAGCATAACATAACCAGAACTGCACAAAAATGTATCAGTATGTTAACATCTCATTGTTAGGGTAAGGTAATACTGAATTTGGATAATAAATCATACTGTAACTGCATATTACTACCATATGAAAAGTGACATTATTTAGGTTTAACATCTATAGCTACCTGAAGTTGTTTATTGGTGTTCAGGGACTATTTAATGTGAATACGTTTTAGCCCAATTTTTGCAACAAATCCTTGAAACATTCATCTGATACTTTAACACAACTTAGCTACTCTTATTTCTCACATGCTGAGCAGGAGTTTTGAGACTTTTCTAATTGTTATCAGTGTGTGAGTATTATGTTGATTATTAATGTACTGTGTGTTAATTTTATTCAGTAAAAAGTATATTAGAAAGGAATTATAGAAGTAATCAGATATGTACTGACCATTTACCATGGTGCTGCTTATTTGCCTGTTAATTCTTGTATGATTCCCTTGAACTTTCTGACCTTCCATCATGATACTAACTGCGCCACACTTAAGAACTCTGCATCACTGTTCCAGTGTGAAATGTTTACTCCTGATCTCTGGTTACTGTCCGTGTGGAGTTTATATATTCTCCTCATGTCTGCCTAGGTTTTCACTGGTCAATCTGATTTTCTTCTACCCCACAAAAAATGCTGGCTAATTGCATACACTAGTATATCCTTATACATTGCATTTACCCTTACCCTTGTTGTCTGGGTCATGGATAAAAAATGGTGCATGATAATCAGTTTGGTTATCAGATTCAAAAATTAAGAAATTAAAATAAAAATTAAAAGTTAAGCTGGGAAATCCATGACTTGTCTTTCACCACTAAGATCACTAGAAACCTTAAACAAAGGTGTAGTGCAGCTGAACTACTAATACAGCCATGTAGATGTTGAAACTTTCCAGGTCTTTGACAGACTCAAAGTAAGCTGTACACTGAAAGACTAATTTGTTTTAGAATATTCTATTCTGAACACCAAGGGCATATATGGGTTCAACTTTACTGTACTAGGAGGGGATATAGATAAAGAAAACTTAACTGGGGTAACTGGCATATTGAATTTATAACAGTTGATGCATAACATTATATGCATGATGGATATCATTTTTAATATATAATTAATACTTTTCAATGTCTGAAGAATGCAAACAAGTGTGAATCAGTACTTGCTTTCTTCTCATTTAAGGAATACTCCTCTCCATTTTGAAAAGTTCCTTTGCTTAAGGATGTTACAGAGATAATTAAGGATGAATGAATATCACCATATTTTCTGTACGTTTCCTGTGAAAATTTTGAATCTTTCTTTGTCTCTCTGCCTGAATTTTTTGGAAGATAATTTGCTTGTAACATCATTTGAGCCAAACAAGCAATGAAACACTTCTATCCATTAGTTTACATAGAAGAAGCAAGCCTGAATGCACCTACATGTGCTTATCACAACATAAAATGAGAAGCTTTGAGCATAGCAACTGGTAACTTATTTTAATATGTGCCAAATAATGCAAAAAGACTAACACTACCAAATGGTTTTAACTTCAGTAAGAATTACTACCAAACTATTGAATATCCAGATCTGTACAGTTAGCTTACTTTGGCTAGTTTGTGAGTATTTCCATTCTATGGACTGTGAATATAGTTTTAATCTCATTTTCTACACAGACAATAATGGTGCTAGAGCAGCTCTGACATTATACTTTTCAATAAATTTAACATTTCTTATGATGTAAAAGCTAGAAAATGTATCAGCTTTTTTTTAAACCAGGCACACTGTAGAGTTTCTACTTGGTACTAAAAGGTTTCCTTAAAAGAAAAATGTGTTGCTTAGCAACACACTGGCACTCAAAGAGTACATTCCCTCAGGCATTCAGTAACCACTTAAGGATAGGTACATGAACAAATAACACAAAAAGATTTGTTGCTTCAGTAATGTGTTAACGGGAAATAAAATGATACAATGAAAGTGCAGCTAGGTTACTTTAAAACAACAGCATTTTAGGTACTTGTTGCAATCCATCTTGACTATTTTAAAAAGCTTGAAAGTGAATAAATCATTTCTACAATTTCTAGTTCACGTTGCCTTTTCATAAGATCCATCCAAATGAAGTAAACTCTCAAAATATAGAAAAATTGTATGAATCTAAAATTTCCAGAGTGACTGTATCTTTTTATATCAATATTGGGTCTTCCCTGGCATATGTTCTTTAAGGAACTACATACATCAGAAAAACAAAATAAAAAGCAGAAGAAATTTGTTTTCATTTGTTTTCAACTTTAACTCTAACATGTAACAATCACTATAGGCTGTAAATATGCATCTTATGTAGTACATTATCAAGCCATTATGTACTCGATTTCTCTGTGATCTGTTATGTTACGCAATATGCCAAAATTAACTTCTGTAAAACAACAAACTGCTCTGTGGAATTCACAAAGTAAAGGAAAGAGTGTTCTCACCTTATTTCATTTGAACTTATAATACTCAGAATACATAACTTACCAACACAAGTTTTAGCTCCAGTTATAAAAGGGTGGGTTAAGGTAAAAGATACTTGAGACACAAAAGACAAGCTTCCTTGGTACCATTTTTTCTCTGTGTCTGGGAATATCTTCTTCTGCACACAATTTGAATAATTCTGAAATAAATGTTTCCTTTCTTGAGAAGGCATAGTTCTTTAGTCCGTGTTTAATACCAGCTAAGTAAGTTTGTTTCACAGTCAGAGTAGGCCTGCCACTTGTTGCTGTGGAAGCAGGCCGAGGGACTGGGAAAGGGATATTCCTTCCAAGCTGAAAAGCATGAATAATTAATGTTACTCAGCCTTCATCATTAGCATTCTTGGCAGGCAGCACAAAAACAAATTCATTGTGTTCTTTTGTTCTTTAGGGCACCAGCTGGATTAATGGGGGTTATCTGTGAAGATAACACTGGGACAGCCAGATTTATGGGGCGAGTGGCTGGTAGAGAGATGCTGCTACTAACATTATTGTTAATTGTCAGCATGCAGATGGAGTCTGAGACATCTCTTCAATCAAAGAGCATTCTTATAATAAGCAGAAGTCAGTAGGTTTGCTCTCAGGACATGAATTTTTTATCTGCATGCTTTTTAATATTTTAGTTTACAATTGTTGCAGTTTTCTCAGTGGAAATAGAAGTTGATACTGACAGAATACTAACATATACTTGACCTTTTCACCAAATGCACTTATCTTCTATTACAGTATGCATTTTGTAAGTACATAATATTTATATGTGGTAGTCTTAGGATTGTTACCTAAAATTTGTCTGAGGTGAAGGGCATCCTGAAGTATAAAGCAATGCATTATTTTTTAGCATTTAACAACCAGCTAAAACCACTAGGCTCTACTTAATGTTTTAAAGTGGTGACCTGGGAGCACTGCGTGGTTGACTGACTTAGTAAATCTGTACATTATGTAAATGGAGGCTCGGAGAATCAAACCCAATACCACATAATGAAGTTCAAAGGCAGCTTACAGCCATAGCTTCCACAGCCACTCTGTTTTTATCTATGGATTAAATGTAAGTTTAACTTAAAAATCAGAATTCTTGAACTGTATTGCTACCACATTTAATATTTTATACTTTACACAGCATACTGTATTTTCCAACTGAAAAGCCTGACTAATAATTTTATGAGTAGCTATAAAATATGAAGTCAAGTCTTGCTTTTTTCTTGACTATTCATAGCAACCCATAATAAGCAGCAAGAGAAAAATGTTTAAATAACAGCTATTAAGATATGTGCTAGTCGTCTCTGCCTGACATAAGTACTGTCTCACTAATAACATGTATCCCACTGACTGAACAACCTTCTCTAAACAATTAAAAGGAAGAGTAATTAAAATACATTATGTGAACAACTGATGAATGCCCTGTTTAGTATTTTGTGTGTGAAATATGCTTCCATGGCACAGAAAAAAAAGCATGAAAGCTTAGTAAATGCAAGTCGTGAAGAAAGGAACTTGGAAGATGAGGATATGATAAACATATTTAGGCCTTTGCAGCATCTAAAAAGAAGGCATATGACAATAAGATTACATAATCAGAAAATACATAATGGTAAGTTATAGGGTGATAGGAAGAGGTATTTTTTTCACAGGCACAGTAGTAGATTATTGCAGCACTTTTCATTGGGATGGGGTAATATTAACAAGCAGGATTAGAGGAATACATGCATCAGGCATAACTCAATGGTTACAAGGTGGGGCAAGAAAAGAGAGAGATAAAACAGTTAGTTCAGGAAAGCCCTGCAGCATAGCAGGAAGTCTGAGGAGTCTATAGACTGAAATGGCCAAGAAAACAAACTGCAATCTTAATCATTTTATACATTACATTACAAGGTATCATAGCAATATCTTTAAAAGCTGGCTAAACAGACACATTTGAGAAAAAGCAGAGTTTGTGTTTATAAATCGGTCTTAAATCACCTTCAAATTAGGCAAATCAGAAATTAACTTTTCATCATACAGCAACAATTCAAAGATTCACATGATTTAGACAGACATGTCCTGATGAAAAAAGTAGCAGCAAAATATTATTAAACAATTGATAAAAAATTGTGGTTAAATGTGATACTAGAAGTTATGTTTATTAACCACAAAATTGGGTGGGTTCGGTGACCATTGACATCTTTACAAACAATGGAACCAACAAATAAGTGACAAGCTGGATACAGATTACCACAGAAGCAGCTAGGAGACTCAAAAGTTTATTAAGTGCTTTCATCAGAATGTATCACAGACTTCTTCAGAAACACTTAAGTAGAATCACACTGTTTAAATATCCCTCCCACACATAAACACATGACCAAGTTAACCAATCAAAGCTTGACAAAGCATAATAGTGTCAGCAATACACACTATGCAAAGTTAAAAAAATATTCAAATAATCACACAATAAAAACCATATATGCTATACAAAATAAAAATGCAATTTCAAAACACTGGAAATAGACACTTTCTCATTTAGGCCAGGGTAGTTATAGGCATTTAGCCTAATCTGCAACTTAAGTTCCCTTAATTCAATAAGGTTATTCCATGGGCCCCCTCTTGTATTTTTTTTAAACTATATCCAAACCAAGAAAACGAAAACAGTGTTCAGGGTAGTCTAACACATACTTGGCCAGGGCATTTTTAAAATTCCATTTCTTAATATCCAAGACATGTTCATATAGTCTTTCTCTAAATTTTCTTTGGGTTTTCCCAACATAAAAACAGGGACACTGAGAACGTTGAGCCAAATAAATAATTCCCACAGCGTTACAGTTACAAAAAAACTTGGTGTGAATTTGCATTTTGTTCACAATAATTACATCCTGTAACTTAATAAAAAGGACATTGTCTACAAAATCCACGTTTATGTGTGTCAAACTTCCTACTAGTGGGAAACGTGGTCATCCTTATTGGATTCCAATAAATTCTTAAGAGATCTCCCTTTCCTAAAAACAATCCTAGGAGTAGTTCCAACAGTATCTAACACATTCCAATTCTTTCTCAGAATCTTACATTTATGGGAACAATCACTGGTATAGGTGGTAACAAAGGCATGGGTAAATTCATCGCAGTTGTTGCCACCAGGAGATGAAAAGCCCACCCTCTCATCATTATTATTAGTTAGTAAGGGGACATATTGACCAATAGCTCTTTTATGTTCAACTTTGGTGTATATACCCTGTATTATGTTGGGGGGATAACCCCTGGAAATGAACAGATCAATAAGTTTACCTGCTTCTGTTTTAAAGGTCTCATCATCTGTCACCATCCTGGTAAGTTGAACCAGCTGACCCTTTATTATCCCCCTCTTCTGGTGCTCTGGGTGGCAGCTATCATAATGCAGGAAACTATTAGAAAAAGTGGGCTTTCAATAAATATTGCTAACCAATCTCTGGTTTAACTTGTCTTTAGAAGTCGGTGCATCCAAATAAGCTATGTTAGTATCACTCCATTGAGAAGTAAACTTCAAAAAAGTAGTATAGTCATTCATATACTTGATGTATGTTTGCAGTTCATCCCTGGATTTATTCCATACAATAAATAAATCATCCAGGAAATGCAAATAAATATCCCAGGGGGGTATAGCAAATTGCCCAAGAATGTATTTCTTTTCCCACTGAAGCAGAATTATATTAGCAAAGATGGGGGCACAAGCTGCCCCCATTGCCACACCTTTCTTCTGCAAGAAATATTGACCATGAATAAACACAAAATAGTTTTTTTAACACCAGTTCTATGCAAATATCAAAACAGTTGATTTCATTGTTGGAAAACTTTTTACACTCAATGAGAAACTCGTGAAACCATTCAAGTCCAATGTCATGTGGTATCACGTTAAAAAGATTCATCACATTAACAGCACAAAATATCAAATCATCATCGAGGAAAGCAGCAGCTAAGAGCAGAGGATCAAAGAAGACGTGATGCAGGTGAGGAGGGAGTTAGATTATAGGTGTAAATATAGATTTATGCAGACACACCAGTCATCATCTTCTTTCGTCTGTTCCCGTTAGGGGTCGCCACAGCAGATCACCTGTTTCCATTTCTTCCTGTCCTCTGCATCTTGCTCTGTCACACCAACCACCTGCATGTCCTCTCTCACCACATCCATAAACCTTATCTTAGGCCTTCCTCTTTTCCTGTTACCTGGTAGCTTCATCCTTAGCATCTTTTTCCCAATATACTCAGCATCCCTCCTCAGCACATGTCCAAACCAACATAATCGTGCCTCTCTCGGTTTGTCTCCAAACCTTCCAGCCTGGGCTGACCCTCTAATATACTTATTCCTAATCCTGTCCACCCTCATCACACCCAGTGCAAATCTTAACATCTTTAATTCTGCCACCTCCAGCTCAAACTCCTGCCTTTTTGTCAATGCCACTGTCTCCAACCCATATAACATAGCTGGTCTCACTACCCTCTTGTAGACCTTCCCTTTCACTCTTACAGCTACTCGTCTGTCACAAATCACTCCTGACACTCTTCTCCACCCACTCCATCCCGCCTGTACTCTCATCTTCACCTCTCCTCCACACTCACCGTTACTCTGAACTATTGATCCCAAGTATTTAAACTCATCCACCTTCACCACCTCTACTCCTTGCATCCTCACCATTCCTCTATCCTCCCTCTCATTCACACACATATATTCTGTCGTATTCCTGCTGACCTTCATTCCTCTTCTCTCTAGAGCATATCTCCATCTCTTCAGGGTCTTCTCCACCTGTTCCCTACTCTCACTACAGATCACAATGTCATCTGCAAACATCATAGTCCATGGGGACTCCTGTCTGATCTCGTCTGCCAACCTGTCCATCACTATTGCAAATAAGAAAGGGCTCAGAGCTGATCCTTGATGTAACCCCACCTCCACCTTAAATGCATCCGTCACTCCCACCAGTGTATTTCCCAAATAATATGTACAATGGATTCTGCAGTTCTAAAATCCGTAATTCTCTAAGTGCAGGCGAATGAAGGATTTGGATCAAGCATATTCAGAAGACATTGATAAAATGCACAGATGTCTTACATTAGCACTTTCAGTTTACAGTGAAGTCATCATCAGATAAAGGGAAATTGAACTTTTACAGTCTTATATAAATCACAATGCCACATGGCTAAACATGGTGATCTGTTTAAATAAAAACTGAGCATTCCTACAAAATCCAGTACAGAAACCATTGAATTCTTATTTAAGTTCATTCTGGCTCATTTATCATCCTTCTGAAGCAGAAATATGCAATACTTTTAGAGTCATCAATTAGGGATTGCATCATATATAGATGATGCATGGTATGGATACCAGTATAACAGGTGAACAGAGGGAGAACAGTTTCAGAAGATGACCTTACAAGGTGCACCAATGCCAGGAAGACTAAACAACAGGATTATATAAAATTCCTTCCTACAAAAGGTGCAAAGAATATGCAGAGGAGGTAGGGGTGGGGCTATGTTTTTGACATACCTTTTATGGAGGATATAAATCAGCTATCTGCACAAACACTAAACAGCACTAAGCAAACAATAATGCCCAACAGGGAGTGTGTTATTGTATAAATAAATTATGGCTTGGGGTGTTCTGAAGCCTAATGCCATGCAGAGGGTCTCTACATCCCTGTAAGGGAAGTATTTAAACAGAAAACACACCCTGGAAGGTAATGTTGCACTTAAAGAATGGGCTATCTGTTAAATTGTTGCTTTGTTTTAATTACTGTGTATGTATTTTAAAATGTTTGCTGTAAAGCAGTTCCTCTGCCTAATCTTTCAGACTTGCTGTAGTATATGTAACTTTTGTTGGAGGAAGAATTTTATAACCAAAATATAAGTGTATTAAGTATTTAATATCTTCACACAAACACAAATAGAAACAGTGCACTTATAAAAGCACACGTTTAAACTCAGTTAATAATGCCAGCCATTAAAAGTTTCAAACCTGCATACCTCTCAACTGTCTAGTTGTTCAAAGAATGTCCAGATTTTTATACCATTTTTCTATCTATCCCCATAAAATGTTTGTGTTGTTGGCAAATCATCAGGGATCAAAGTCACTAAATAATGAAATACACGAGTTTCAAACTTCATATCCTTTAGAAAATACATGCTACAACAAATCCTGTTATTCATAGGTTCATAGGTAGGTACTAGGCTATTGGGCGTAGGGCCTATATAAGCCTAGAAAAATGGTACCCTGGCTTTTGCCACCCAAGAAAATTATTTTCCTGTGCCCCTGTCAAGCAGAGCCACAGAAGTGATCCCTGGGGTGATTTTCCTATCTCCCATCCAATCATTAAGATTTTTCTTGAAGAGTGCTAATGAGGAGCTTTGTTTGATATAGATAGGAAGTTTGTCCCAGAGTATGGGAAGTCTCTGAGATAGGACTCTATCCCTCCAGCATGTACTGTTTATTGTGGTGACAAGGTTTAAGTCCCTAGAGCATGTAGCTTGGAGGGATTGGGATTTCTTTACGTGGTGCATGTCCAACAGCTTTGGGTTTGACATAGCTTTGTATGTTAGGCAGAGATCACCTCTGAGTAGGCGATATGCGACAGAGAAAAGCTGGAGTTTTTTGAGACGGTCTGCGTAGGGCATCTGTTTGAGGCCGGTAATCCTCTTTGTGAGGTATTTCTGTGGCCTTTCCAGTTGTTGTAGATGTCTTGTGAGGTACGTTCTAATTTTTTAAGAGAAATATTTAAAAACTGTCCCTATTTTTATGCCATTGCCCTATTATTTTAAGCTTTGTCCAGATTTTGGAGCCAAGAGTTTGTAACGTGTGCATACCTGTCGTAGACACTGCTCAATCAATCTTTCTCTCATTCACTACCTTCTGCTTTCATGCATTCAAGCTACACATACACTCATGCATACAGACACAAACAAGCACACATGCAAACACACTTTTTTTTTTTTTTTTTTTTTAAGAAACGAATGGTTTTAATTTTACATGCACTAAATACCAAAAGCACTGCTTAGTGAGTGTAAAATAATGGCAGCCATTAGCTTTCTATCAGTCTGAGCTTCATGGCAGCTTATTATACTTCCATGAAGTGGCGGGCTCATTCTTTCAGCAGGCATTACCTGTACATTAACACCCAGCTGGAGAATGTTTGTTCTGCAATCAAAGTGGTAATGTGCAGGCCTCCTATTCTCTAAGAGCTGATTAAAGAGACCAATGTAATTAGAGACAACACAAATCATCTACCAACAGCCAGTCACTGTGCACATGTGCACCATATGGACTATGCAGGATGGAATGAATCCCTGATTTGGTACCTGGACAAATAGGGAACTGTGGCTAAAATCAGTAAAATATACATAATACACTACAGTCACTCAACCTCAAAGTAAAGCTTTGCCAGTAAATGTAAAGTGGGAGGCAGCTGTTTGAACACAGGCAGAAGCTTCCTTACTCTACCTTCATACAAGGTGGGAGACAAGCTCTATCTGAAAGAATACAGGCTAGCAATACAGGATTGAAAAAAATAAACAGCCAAAGCAAATAAGGGCTTATTCTTGAAGGAGCAGGATAAGTATTTATTTATTTATTTTTTTGCAAAAAGGAAGAGAGAATGATTCATGATGGAGTAGCTTGAATAGGAGTAGGCCTAGGAGGCAGCCAGTTGTTTGTATGACAGGCAGAAATTTGGCTTTTGTTAAAGTAAGGCAGTGATGTTCGTGAGTGGGGGAAATGTGTGATGAAATTAATGTTTTATTTGAGATGGAATGCACAATAAATGTGTCTTTCTATGAGGTTGCTGCTCATAATGGAAGGCCACACACCTTTCAAATATACATAATTTCACAGAATGTCTAGATTTTTGTCTCATATGTTTGGCCTATTCCTTGTACAATTTATGTCTGTCTGAATAATCATTAAGAATTGCAGTAATAAAATAATGACAGACATTTGAGCATCAGACTTTATATCCTTCAGATAATGCATGCTAATGTAAATCCTACCATTATAAGTGTCACAAAAGAAAATATTGACAACCCAGCTAGCTGGAATTTTGTAAATAATTATATGTAATTTGTGAATATTAATCTGATTTATATAGCAGTGTAACAGAAGGAGACACTGCCAGCCCAGCGCTCTGGAATTTTGTAAATAATTATATGTCGATTGTGAATGTCAACATGATTCATATGCTTGTGTTACAAATGTATTATAACTGTATGTTATGGGGGCGTGGCCAAGGATGAACACAGGATAGCAGCAGATTTCTTCAGCTCCACCAATTTCATTACATTGACAGGAATTAATTACTTAAAAAATTAATTTTTGAAGTAATTTTCTTTCTAAATATGTTTGTTTTATATAGTTCTTGAACTATATCTAAAAAAGAAAGGAAATCTTAATAATATTCCTGTCAGAAATTACTTTGGAAATTTTCCTGTCAGTTTATCAGTCTGAAATGAGTTCCAGTAAGACAAATTCTCAAGACTCCAGCATCAAGAAAGAACTTCAGTCTCTGATAATTATAGTCCAGCAACTTACTGCTAAGATGGATAAAATGGATACTAAAATAGACACTTTCATAGAAAAAACTACAAAACAAATAGACTTGTTACATATGGACCTGCAACAACAGAAGATCCAGATGACAGGCATAGAAGAAGCTGTGAATGACATGGAAAATAGAATACAAGAAGAGGAAATCAACATTGAGTTTCTGCTGAAACAAAATACACATTTACAAACAAAGCTGGATGACCTGGAAAATAGATCTAGGCTAATAACATT
>NC_056748.1:410904883-410964883 GCF_019279795.1 Protopterus annectens | reverse complement strand
TACATTTATTTAATTTTAAAACCTAATAAAGATCCAACTAGATGTTCTTCATATCGCCCATCTCATTACTTAATGTTGATTATAAAATGTTTATGAATATCTTTGCTGATAGATTGAAGACAATCATTCCCGGCATTATAGATAAAGATCAGACAGGCTTCATTGTAAATAGAAATACTTTTGATAATATAAGAAGAACTTTAACATTAATAGATTTTGCAAATAGGAAAAAGAAAAATTTAACACTTATTAGTCTTGATATAAGTTCAGCATTTGATTCAGTAAGTTGGGACTATCTGTTTACCTTAATGAAGTGCACAAACTTCTCGGATGCATTTGTAAATCTAATTGAACATTTATACAAAGGAACGTTGGCTTAAATTAAGGTAGGAACATATGTTTCACAAAAAATACCAATTCTTAAAGGTACAAAACAAGGATGTCCACTTTCTCCACTATTATTCACTTTAGTAATGGAGCCTTGGGCTAATTTGATCAGAAACAGTACTGACATAGAGGGTTTTGAAATAGATGAAAATACAACATCCAAAATTCAACTTTTTGCAGATGATGTTCTAATTACATCAGCAGGATCTAATTCTTCTATACAGTCTCTATTTGGTAACATGATGAATTTTAAAAGTATTTCTGGTTTAATATTCAATGAAGAAAAAACTAAAATACTACCTATATACACGAAAAAATATTCTCATTAGTGATTTTACTAAATATGTACCCAATTCAGGTTAGATAACTTATTTAGGTATAATACTATCTAAAGATATTAAATCTATTATATATAATAATTATAATACCTGTTTTCTTAATATACAAAATCTTTTTAATACCTGGAATACTATGTTTTTTACTATGGAGGAGAGACTTACAATTATTAAAATGATAATATTCCCAAGATTTTATACTTAATACAATCAATAATACTTCCACCTACAAAAATAATTATCAAGAAACTGAACACACTAATGTTAAATTTCTTATGGGCACCTAATAGACCTAGGATTGCATTAAAGGAACATACTAATAGCTGGTCTCAAGGCGGTATTTCTTTTCCAGACTTTAATTTATATACTATCTCTTCTATTGTAAAAGTTATTACTTTATTAATAGATCAGTCATATGTCACAAAATGGAAAGATTATTGGGAGCTAATTAGTATACACTTCATGAAAATCTCCTTAACACATAAAAATATGATTGTAAATAACTCCATGTTATGGTTACTAAAGGAATTTTGTACTTCACCTATTACACCTAAACATATGGTTTGTTACCCATTAAATATTATTATTAGTTATCATAACTTTATATTCATGCACCCTAAGTATAGGGAATGGAATTTTATTGTATTTCCTATAATGTATACTCAGGGTATGCTTTTGTCATCTACTTCTGAAGGAACTCATTTAGCTATAGATAATGATCTAAAGTACTGGTATCAGTTGATATCTGATAATAAAGTTAAAAATCTAGATTTCTTAAAACAAGAATTTGATCTAAGAGAAACTTGCTGGTTAGAGGTTCAGACCTTTAGACAACATCTCATTAATAAAATAGATTTAATGTCTATAACTGTTAAAGAATCTATTCCAACACTGATTGATTACTTGATATTAAATTTACAACATAAAGTTTCTGATAAAGGTAAACTTTCATACATACATAAAGTTATCAGACAAGAAAATTTTACAGTGTAGATTCATACTGGAATTATTTCACTTCTATTAATGGGGACCCACCAAATCAACAAGATAAACAATATATATTGGAATCTGCTTATAGAACTACGTCTTCCATTGTCTGGAGACTTTATACATGGAAATTTTTACATAGATCTTTTATACACCTTTGATGATGAATAAAATAAATAATAAAGATAATCTATGTAAGAGATGTAATGTAGAAATTAATGCTGACTGGGCTCATATGTTTTATGACTGTATAAAATTGAAAGAATACTGGAAGTCAATTAATGAATTTTTACAGATAATTTCATTATTTCTAAATCTCTTATATTATTCAACACACCTGTACCTCAAAGTGTTAAAAAGGTTAAGCTTCCCTTATTATGGTCTATTCTAGCAGTGGCTAGGAAAATAATAACTAGAAATTGGATTTCAGATACACCTCCTTCGTTCAATGAATTTAAAAATGTTATGAATATAGTGTGCCATATGGAAATAAACACAATTAGGACTAGAACAAATAGAAAAACATCTTATTTTATTGTATGGGATAATTTACAAAATTTATTAAAAAAATTTTAATTTCAATAGCATGGTATTTTAGTTTAATTAATTGATCTGATTGTAGTGGATGTCTTTGTAAATACTTTAGTTGTTTTGTTGAATATTATAATAATACCTATTTTTAATTACTTGTATAAAATTGTTATGATATTTCTCTTATATGTTAAAACAATAAACCTGTTTTGAAAAAAAAAGAACTGTATGTTATGTGTATATCAAATTGCTAGCACAGAAGTGAGTGTGAAAAGGGTTTGTACAGTACTGAGCTTAAAGATGTATCCACAGTGAACCCTAAATGTATATATTTTAGCAGTGGGAACTGGAACATTTATTTATTATTTATTTTATTTTACATTTGTTTACTGGCAAAGTCCAACTGGACACGTGTCATTTTTTAGTGGAGGCCCAGGGAGAAAATCTCTGCATTGAAACATACAGAAATACGATATAGAAGTAGAATATACAGGGCACAGAAGTTAAAATACTATTGAGATACAGTTTGGACAAGCAGTTATACATATAGACTAGTTAAAGAATATCACAGTTTAGCTAATACACAGTAATTCTTAACCTAATCAATACAATTAGAAGATTAAACAGAGAGAGATTACATCACTAAACCTTTCTGTACAAGAAAACAGGGATCAGTATGACAATTACACAAATTCTGAACACAGTTTACTTAGACATTGAATTGTTAAGTCTTAATATGCCATAAGCTCTACAATATTATAGTACTATGGAGTGTTAGTTTGCAGAGAGTCATAGTCAACAGAACAGACAAAGGGGATGGATTTGCCAGTAAGGGAAAAAGTATGTAACTTATAAGATGTGTGTTTTGAGAGGTTAACTTTTTCTGAAGAAGTTCATGAAGAATAAATTTAAATGAAAGTACTAAATAATTATGTTTGCTCATTCATTCCAGCTACAGCTTTTGGTTTGAGTTTCATTTTCCAGTTTGTTGTGTGCTTATAAGTTTTAAGTGAAAAAGTAGTAGCATAGTCAGAGGGAGAGGTTAGTCTGGTGCACAGCAAGCATACAGCCATTCATTGAATAAGTGGCTTTTTAGTACTGCTTTAAACTGGACTAGTGATGTAACCATTGTAATGTTTTCTGGTAGGGCATTCCAGATTTTACATATATAATTTGAGAAGAAAGAATCTTCACCTTGGTGTTTGGTTATATTGATTTTTATTTGATGCTTGTTAGTGGACTATAGGGTTCTGTTAGTGGCATATGGTTGAAGAAATACTTGTAGGGCAGATGTTTTCTCAGGTTCATAGAGTATTTTGTGGGTCATGGTTAACTGGATGTAGAGAAGGAGATGGGGGAGCTCTAGCCAGTTGAGTTGCCTGAGTGCTATACAATGGTGAGCTCTAGCTGGTAGTTTGTAGCATATCTGGCAATTTTGTTATAACATGTCATAACATAGAAGGTTAATTTGCAAAACTTCAGAAAAATAGTTGAAAGTAAATTATTTTATAACTGCACCATAAACTGTGCAGTCCAGGTCTGAACTGTCTCCAAACATAAACAGCTAAAGTTAACTTTGTGTATGTGTCTACTTGTTTGAGCTAATATTCATTATTCCCTAGAGATCACACTGCTTTGGCTTGTAAGCAGCCCCCCACCCCACCCACCCCACACTCACCTTCCATTTCTCTTTTATTCCCTTCTGTTAGCAAATAGCATTCACAACTGATCAAATACTCTGTGTGTTTGTTAATTTAATTGAGAGCACAGCAGCCTACAGATACAAGGCTATGCTGTTTTCTACCTGAAAAATGGTTAAAAAATGACTTACAGCTTCACAGCAGTTCTTGGTCAATTCTGATTGTTTTTCTTACACACAAAGCTGCCTTTGCTTGGATCTTGGCTCATCCTGCTCCATTCACTCTTGCTATGCTCAGGCTCACACCGAACCTCTCCCTGACCCCATATCCCACCCGTCCCCGATACACATAATTTAAACTTAACCAAACCACATCCACCAGAGTTCAAATCACCTAGTCTGCTATAGTAATTACAACTAACCTCTCCCATTACAAATTACAAGCTATCTACAATACATTTGCACAATCACATAGAAGTGACTACCCAATAGTAACATATCCAGTAAACACCCCAAACATTTCATACATGACTCCTAACCTTGAATACGTGACATTGTAAAATACCAACACCTTAACAAACAGGAATTTATCTTCCCCCAATACTGATGATTTTTCAAATAATTTAACAACCACAAATACTATCATGTTTGTACATGGTCTTGTATTAACTTTATTCCTCATGATTACAGCTAACCTCACCACTTACCATTTCCAACTAGACAATCAGTATGTAAAGCAAGCAACAGCATTTAATAACCCTACCCTAACAACAACTAATAGCTTTTATACGTCCCCATCAATGTTTATAACCACACTCACATTCATGAAACAACACCAAATACTCTTTACAAATGAAAGCCTCCATAATATTTCCATTAAAACCCACAAAAAATATTCAAACCTTTTCAGGTGATCAGTCACATTGCAGCCAAACTTATACTTAGTGGTGATATCCACCCAAACTCAGGCCCCAAATACATGATTTTATTAAACTCCCCAATGCAAATCAAACTACCTACTCCACATAAAAGTATTGAAATACTATTACTAAACTTAAATCTTCGAAGTATGCTCAATAAAATACATGAACTCCATGTGATTGTCTCCCTTTACAACCCAGACATTACCATCCTTACTGAAACTTGGTTGAAACCACATATATCAGACATAGAAATAACTCAACCTGGTTACAATATTCTAAGAGTTGATACAACAGAAAAAAGGAGGTGGTGTAGCAATTCTGTTTAAGAACACGCTCAACTTACAACCTGTAAACATAAGTATTACTAACATTAATAATGCAGAGCTACTCATAACCAGATTACAACTAAACCAGAACACACACACACACTTATATATATATATATATAATAGCCATCTACATCCCTCCAGGAAACAATTTCAGTACAGTTGAAATCATTCCTCAAAATGTCATAAAAACCATATCACAGGAAACCATTATTGCAGGAGACCTTAACACAGACTGGATGACATCTAACTCTGAAAATTCTCATAACTACCTAAGCCTCCATGGTTTCACTCAAATTATTTCTCACCCAACTAGAATTGACAAGAAAACAGATAAACAATCTATATTTTGGACTGGTTTTCTACAAATAAACCCCAGTTTTACCAAATAGCAGGGTGTCTCCCAGATCACATAAGTGTCCACTTTGGAACCTACTTACTGAGAAATCACAGTAAGTCTACTAAACTAATCAACGTCCACCAAGTTCGTAATAAGAACATTTTTAACTTACAAATTCTACTTAATATTCTTGAAAAAAACAGACTGGACTCCTCTTAAGCAACTGCCCTTAGATGCTGGTGTGCAACACTTCAGTGACACCTTCCTTACTATTCTAAACAGACTTGCACCTCCAAGAATAGTTTGTGTCAAAACCAACTACACATCATGGTTAACCCATAAGACTTGTACACTCCTAAAACAAAGAGACAAAGCATAGCAAACCTGGGCTAAAAATAAATCCCTCCAAATCTGTTTAATTTACCAGCAACTTAGAAACAGCGCCAAACACCAAATTAAACTAGACAAACAACACTACTTTTCTAATTTACAATGGAAATACAGAATGACTCCAGAAAAATTCTGTAGCACAATCAATAACATACTTCATCCTGGCCAAACCACAACCCCCTCCCAACTTACCTGATAAGACAAACAATATTGCTGAACAATTTAGCATATTCTTCATTGAAAGTGTTTTAGCACTGACCAAGAATAGCAAGTCTCCCACAATGCCAACACCCAACAATCCAATCAATTTTGTAGATGCATTCTCATTTCAGACAGTCCCAAAACAAACTATTGCAAAACTATTAAAGAAGTTGAAACCCACTTCACTGGCAGCAGATAACTTGCCAGCAGAATATCTAAAATGAACAGCAGATATTATTGCCTTTCCTGTGTCAATACTTACAAACCGCTCTGTAACAGAACAGTATGGCCCAGCTATTTGGAAAATTGCATATATTACTCCATTACACAAAGAAGGCAATTCAACAGAACTAACAAACTACTGGGCCATTGCTATACTTTCACCGCTTTCTAAAATTCTGGAAAGGTGTATCCACTTTCAACTTCTTAAACACCTTCTAAACAATAATCTCTCATCATCACAGCATGGATTCTGAACACATCATAGCACTACTACAGTTCTTCTAAGTTTCACTAATACTGTAAATAAATTCAGAGATGATGGCAAAATAGTGTCTTCAGTCTTTTTGGACACGTCTAAAGCATTCAATATAGTTTCCCACCCTGAGTTACTGCCCACTCTGAGTAATCTTAATATCAACCCTGATGCTGTTAACTGGTTTCAAAGTTATCTATCTGTGAAATAGAAGCAAGATCTATCCCCACTCCTTCCTGTTACACTTGGAGTCCCCTCAGGGTTCAATCCTAGGGACCTTCCTCTTCAGCATATTCATAAATGATCTTAATACCGCCTCCTGTCAAGCATCCATCATACAATACGCAGATGATTCAACCCTCATATGTGGAGCATCCACAATAACTTAACTTGTTACAGTCACACAAAAACCCTTCTCTGATATTGAATCATGGCTAGCAAACTCACAACTCAATCTCAACCCTAATAAAACTAAACTTATAATCTTTCATCCATCTAAACCTACTAACCTCCCAACTAACTTTATATCACTGCCAGTAATAATACTCAGATTTTCCCAGATTCCCAAACTAACCTATTAGGTGTCATAATTGACAACATTCAAAAATTTCACATTTCTAACACAATCAAAAAGGTTCACAAGAAAATGGGAACAATGTATAGAAACACAAAATTCTTAAGAGAATAGCCATAGCTATAACCCACCTTCTCTCCTCACTCTTGTGTGCATCCCCCATACTTACCAACCTCAAAAGTCAGAACTAAGTAAATTAAAATCATGTTACAATAAGATTGCCAAATTTGCAGCAGATTCCATACATTCAACCAATCACTGTCAATGCCTCAAAAATCTTTCTTTGTTGGAACTACCTCATATTATGAACTATAACCAATTAATAATGGCTCACAAAATAATGCACAATCCTGACAATGTACCTTCCCTAAAAAATCTTCTATAACCTTATTCTAACATTCATAATCTTCGATCATTTAACAAAACCTTATTCCAAGTAACCAAAGTATTCAATACAGCAGGCAACTCTCTTTACTCTAATTTTATTGCTAAACATTGGAATACCCTTCCACATAGTATTAGATCCATAAGCAATCTTAATCATTTCAAAATATCTCTCAAAAGACACTTATTTGAATCCTAGCTTTGCACATGTCACAGTCCAGGTTATTATTAATTTAGCACTACTTGTACAATCTGGCTGTATGTCCTAACTCTGTTAACATATCCCTTCTAACAACACTACTTCTTAACTGCAACTGTCACCGTGGAAGTATTCTATTAGTATGTACTACTTTAAGAAATTCCCCCTGCTTAATTTCCTAACTAATGTTACGTTCCTCCACATATATAAATTCACCCATATATTTGTCTGTACTCAAGTGTTTAAAGTCTTGTTCTGTTTGATACCATGTATATATTTTTGTTTTTAAATTGTTATCCTGTAAATGTGTTAACACATTTTTTGTCTATATTTTCTATTACTTGGTGTAATGACTTTGTATGTAAGCTTAGACTGGAGCTTTTCTCCCTGGGCCTCCACTGAAAATGGACACTGTCCCAGTCGGACCATCCTAGTAAACAAATGTAAAATAAATAAAATAAATAAAAGATGGTTTCAATGCAGCAAGGAGACAGGAAGTCTAAAACTAGGGAGCCTTCTGTATTGTCTTATGTTTTATTATATTATGTCTTCCAGCAGCTGCAAAGATCTAAGGGCTATGTAATTTTCACAGGTAGATGCTAAATGCTGGCAGTTTCTAGAAATGTGTGTTTTCACCTGGGATAGTCATATGGCAAGAAGTGATGTCATGCTGCAAGTATCCCAACAGTAATATTTGAAATATTAATATAAGAACTCTCTGAGAGGGAGACTGCACATTTTGTATTTTTTCTTTTGACCTGACAACATCAGCTGAAAAACCCACTCACCACATCTGCCTTACCTTCCTATCAGTAAGTCCAGTTACAGTAATTTCTCTTAAATACAGTTAGGAATATGATGAAGTATAGCTTATATGTTCTCTTTATTTATTTTAGACTGTCCTGGAATGTTGTTTTAAATATTTCCTGTGATTTTGAACAGTCTGATGTAACTGTGATTATTTACTGAATATTTTCTTGGTCTTATATTATTATTATTATTAAAAATATTTAAATCTTTCATTGTGGCTGATCTGTGTAGAAATATATTTATGTCCTGAGAGTACTTGCATATTTATTTGGTGACACTGTGTAGCCTACTCCTAATAGCTTTGCTCCTGGTCAAACTACTATTTGTATTAAAAGTAAAATTACACAGTAAGATTGGACACCATTTGTTAAGGGCCTTAAAGTAGCAGGTAAGGAGTGGCTGGTGGCAGTCAAAACTGCCTTATAGTCTGGACAGAAGGGGGCATAGCTAGTAAACATGTGCCAGCCATTCCCAGGTGTGTGTGTGTGTGTGTGTGTGTGTGTGTGTGTGTGTGTGTAAATCAAACCTCAAAGAGTGTGTGTGTTAGTTACTAGGGTAGGGACATGAAGCACCGGTTGGACAGAGAGGGTACTTGGTCACTCAGCTGAAATCTCAACTCTATAGCTGTGTCATTGGGAGTCTTATTGGGGATCTGGAGAAAGAGAGAGAAAACAGCTCCAGACTGACTGTGGTCTCTGTGTGCTCTTAAGAGAAATTGTACTTGATGCAGAAAGCTGCATCTGGAAGTACTGTGTGTGTACCTGTCATCCTCCCAAGTGTATATCACCCACTGTTGCCAGTGATGAGGATTGAGGCTCCTTGATTACTGGGCCAGTGGTGGGGTATCACGATAAGAGCAGTTTTTAACTCTGTCTTTATTTTTGGCCATTATTCCTGCATTATTTCTGGATTTATCCCTGATTCTTGTGCCAAGAGATTGAGAGGTATGAAAGGTCATACACACTGTCAGAAGAAAAGTTTCCCTTGCCCTTTGCCAATGGCTGATCTTGGTGGTTTGCTTCTGAATGGAGATATTTTTGTTGCCTAGAAAAGTATAGAACTTATGTCCTTTTTATATGTGTTTGGAAGTTAATGGTTTGTTCTAGCTATATATGTAGGCATTTAAAGAAACCTAAAGTCTCATTTTGAATGCTAGACAAATGTTTGATATTTAGAGACATTTAGGGAGGTTGTAGACTTTGCTGGTTTCTGCTGAATAAGAACAAATAATTACTTTAGCCTTAGTAGCATCGAGTAGTAGCTTTATACTCTCACCATTTAAAATCAGCGGGAGATATGGGAAGTCAAGTAGTAATTTATTGATAAAAGTTGAGAACAGATAAGGGACAAGTTCACCTGCTCATAGTGGGCCCTCAAAAGTTATGGCTGAACTACTTTTGACTATGAAGAGTTTAATGGATGGACATGAGAACATCCTAATGCATCTAGACTTAAGTCAGTTACTAGCAAGTGACCCAGAAAGAAGCTGTGGTCAACAAGGTCAGGACTTAGTGAGAAACAAGAATAGGTCACTTGTACGAATACCTTTGTACCTGTTTATGAATATCCCAACTGTTAGGATCCCTGGGGTTGTCATAGTGCTCCTTTTTGGTCAAAAACTATGCTGCTTTCTGGGCAGAAACTGTAGTATTAAATAAACTGTGAAATTTAGTGACTGCCTGGAAAATGAATAAAACAAAAGAAAATAATTGCTTGCTATTATAAGGAGCAAGGGCAAGTAGTTAAGTTCAATATGGAGAAACATTAATACAAGAAATATCTAAACTGAAAAATGATGATGTTGGCTAAAACTTCAGGATGCATATATGTGATATCCAATGCCAAAGTCTAAAAATATGCCAGGAGGTGAGTTGAAGCATTTAAGGATGTCTGGCACTGAAAGTTAAAAATATTGCAAGCTATGGTAGGGATCGTTACTAACAGCATAACAGCAGTAACAAACTGGGATCTATATTAGAACACCGACTTTTTAAAATGTTGAATGTTCTAATATCGACCCCTATTCAGCGAACCCTGACAATATCGAACATGCAGAACAGCAAATTTTTTCCTGGGGAAAAAATTTGCTGTTCCGACACACATACACACAACACAAACAAACCAAACAAACAGCAATCCACACACATACACCTAAAATCCTACATCTAACCCTACACTAAACTGTACACAAACCACTAGCTATCCACTTACCTTAACCCAAATGCTAACTCTAAGGTCTGTCACTATCGCACACTCACCTCACCCATGCCCTAACCCTAACCCTAACTCACCTAACCCTCACGTCCACACAATCGCACACGTTCCTGACGTGCGCCCTAACCCTAACTCACCTACCCTGCGCCCTAACCCTCACGTCCACACAATCACACACTTACCTGATCCCAAACCATAACTTTACACTACAGTGTTGAACATAGCTGAACACAGTGCTGAACATAGCAAAGCCACAGGAACAGCCAACCAAATTCCTTCCCTAGGAAGAAATTTCGTGTTCATAGCTTCGCTATTTTCAGCATTCACTGGATAGGGGTCAATATTAGAACATTCAAAGTTGTAAAACTTCGATGTTCTAATATAGACCCACAAACTGACTGCTGTAGACTGCTTGCAATCTTCAAAGTGAGGGGGGGGGTCTCATTTAGCCAGTGCTGCAATTGAAGCAGTCTGGATGGAACCCATTTAGGAATTTATGCTGAAATACAGTTTGAAAACAACAAAATAAATAAAGATGAAACAGCACAGGGTGTAAGTATAATGAAATTAAGAATTCTAACAAAATGATGCAGGTAGCATAATTTAGAATTTTTTTTTGTGTCTTTTGGCTTTTCCCAGTTAGGGGTCACCACAGCGGAACTCTGGTCCGCTAATGATTGGCAGTAGATTTTTACGTGCCGAGTTGCCGGCTCTGACGCACAACCTTCAATGAAGGTACGCCCATTCACGCATGTCTCCACACAGAAGACGCTCTAGCTAAAAATTGAACAGGACAACATCTTACTGTGAGGCGACAACGCTACTGCAGAACCACCACTGCAGTCATGCATTTATGAAATACCAGCATGTTCCCTAGCCATTCAATAATACACCTACTGGAAAAGGGAATATCAAATAATAATACAAGACATTTTTGCATATAACGCATAAATGTAAATTCATTAACCCATACATTAAATGGGAATTTATCTAGCTATATAAATGTAGAGATATGCAAGCATTTATTACAGTATGCCCTGAGCCAGTGTGCTAACCAAATAACAGAATGCACAACAGTTGTCAATTAACAATCAGAGAACTAATAGCTTTAGGTTATATAAAGAATCAATGTAGGGATCCCTGTCTACAGTACAACTGATCTGAGGGACTGCAGTTGTAGAGCACATCCTTACAGGATTAAAGCAATGCCAGAAGAAGGGAATATTGGTATTATATAACAATGCTTTGGCAGAAAATCTGCACCATGTATGGGGAGTATGCCTGTCTGACACAATGTTGTAAAGAATATAAACCAGCTATTTGGGCAAATACTAAACAGCAGTAGAAACAGCTTAAAAGGAGCAATATATTTGGACACTACCAGCTGGTAGTAGCCAATCTGTGCATGCCTGAACACTGCAAGCACTATTCAGGAGAGCAATTACATCTGGGGCAAGCAAGTAATTGTGGTTAGAATCAGTAGATTATGCTAAATATACTGTGCTCACACAAACTGCAAAGGAAAGCTTTGTAAACAGCTGTAATGTGAAGAGTCGGCTGTCTGATTGCTTGTACAATAGCAGAAGGCTCTGTCTTCTAAACACTAAAATGAAGGGTTGGAGACTGCATCTCTATCATTCAAACTGCAGGCTAGCAATGCACAATGGAAAAAAATGCAAATAACTGCTTTCCATTGTTGGGGCAAGGGCATGTAGATCATTTTGATATGTAGGAATATCAAAACAAGAAAAAAAATGATCAGATAAAGATGGACTAGGCTAACAGGACCAGGATCAAATATGTACTATTTTGTACCAAACATGGTGTCAAGGAGGTGAAAAGAATCTTGTGGGGATGCCCACCACTGAAGTAAACTAGATATATTACAAGCAGGTGCAGAAATAACCACTTGCAACAAGCTGACAGCTGGAGATTGCTTGGATTCAACAAGGTAGAATGGTTCACATAGCCAGTGCATGAACCAATGGGCCAGCCAAGGTTGCTGAGAAAACCATGTTTCTATGTCATTAGAATGCAGTTATGCACATCTGTCAAAATATGTGTAGCCCTGACTGGGGCAATAAAAAGTGATTGCTCTAGACATTATTGCAAATAATGTATTTACTGTTTGTTAATTCCATGAAATTGTTGTGCTTCTTATTCATTTTGCTCTTGTAATTTGATACTCCACCATTTATTTGAAGTGTAATCTACCCAGACTGTGCCTAATATTGGTCCAATGTGATGAGAACGACTCCAGTAAAGAAACATAAATAAAATAAAATAAAATAAAATAATGACTGCTTGGATTCAAATAGGAGTAGGGGTGGAGTCATTTTGCCATGAAGGAATTTCAATGGTCCAGCCAAAAATGGTGATCAAACTATTCACATGCAGCTAGAAATGTCTTTTGAAATACCTTGTGGGACTTCAAACATATATTTGCATTTGCAGCTAAACCAGAGACCAAACACAGGTAGGAGGTCCTCTTGAGAGTCAAGAAAACAAACCACTTCCAGTATCCTTTATCGTGTTCTTGACAAAAAGTCTGTGATAGACAGCTAATTCATTGTGCAAGTATGATGGGATCTTGATTAACTGTCAATTCAAATTACTTGATTAGACTTGCTTACTGTTTCTCTTTATCCATCACCATGGGTGCCAATCAAAGTGTTGCCCAATTGAACTTGAGGGAATTCCTTCCACTATACTATACAGCAGAAGGCAAAACCCATCTGTAATGGCAATAATCCAGGCAGCTATGAGGGTATTTTGCATCCCTGCTTGCACCTCACAATCCATTAGTTGCTGAAGACTGGCACCTTCTTCTCTTCAAAGTTACTTTGGATTCTTCCCCAGACTGGGGCACTGTGATGTCTTTCAAGTCTATGCCGAATACTAGGACCTACATGACACACACCCTTCTTGCACTTCACATTATCCAGGATGCAAGCAAGGACATCATTTGTATTTTGTACTGAGCTGTGATTATACCTCCTACTGGCTAAGGTGGGCACTCTTGTTATCACATGGGCCAATTATCCCCTCCCCCTGATGTGTACATGCTCAATCCCATGCAAACACACACACACACACACACACACACACACACACACACACACACACACACACACACACACCTTGTAAACTACCATCACCATCTTTGCAAGCCAAAGCTCATGACCTCTAGTCTAAGGCCCTCTTCTACATGTAAACCTCTACTTGCATGGGAACAGTCAGCGAGTCAGGAATCACCACTTCCTTCTCCCAAGATTGGCAAGCTGATATTATCTGCTTCCTTTTACCCACCCCTATGTGGTTCTTCAAGGAGCCTGATCTGCTACATGATTTTAGCTGTCTGAAATACAGTCAGAGATTTGTCCCTCTACAACATAGAGATAGGCAGACTAGTTTACCTGTTGCTAAATGATGACAACCATTTTGAACTGAAATCTACTTGTATAAGTAACTTCATCTGCTCTAGGTGTTAATAAGCAGCCAGTGATATGTTTCAAGCCCCTGATATTTCCATTTGGATTTTATAATTTATTTTTTTTATTTATTTTACATTTGTTAACCGGGAGAGTCCGACTGGATACATGTCCATTTTCAGCGGAGGCCCGGGGAGAAAAGCTCCAAGTACATAACAGACATATGAACATTGTTAATGCAAAAAAAAGGAAGATAGTTGAGTTCTAAATACAATATGTGAAGACTCTGGAACATGCTTGATTCTTCAGTTTTTTTTTCTTTGTATTCACTCTCAATTACTCTCCTTATTTTCTACCCAAAACCCTGGAACATACTGGGCTTTCTGACCATGCTGCCAATCATTCCATTATTCATTGTGGTTTTATTGTCATATGTTTTGTTTATAAAATTTAATGCATGCTAGCATCTCAGAGTGGGAATCAAACTAGCTATTGTTTCAGAAAGTGGTAGAGATGTCTGCAAACTAAATATAGCAAGGGCATATTTCATCTAATATATCTGTCTAGCAAAATTCTCTTCAAACCTTTCACTGTTTCTAGCAACAAGTCTAGAGACAGAATAAATATGCAGACTGATAAAGTGCACACATTGACTTGCTTAGTTTTTTCTTAAACTGTAAAGTCAGAAGTTCAAATCTATCTCCTGAATTTTTACTGCATAGGCAGCAGGCAGTTTTGAATGTTATAGGTAGACAAGTCTGTAAACTAAACATAGATCAGACTTCATCTAATATGTTAATCTGGCTAAAAACTCTTCAAATTATCTGCTGCTTTTAGCAGCAAGTCTAGGAACAGAACAAACATGCAGACTAATTAAGTAAACAGTGACTTATTTACCTGTTACATTTTGCCTAGAGTTAGCCTTTTGAGCTGCTAGCCGTTCATAACACTTAATCATCGAGGTGAAATTCACATTCTGTTTTCAGCCCCTCTCCTCTTGTTATGCAACAATAAAGCCCTCTAGAGTAAAATACAGCTCAGGCAGTGAAAAGAAAGGTAGGCAGTATGTATGCTCTTGGGACTTTGGTGAACCAAGGGAAGGTTAGATGATGCGCTATCACGTAACTTGTTCTTTACATGCTGTACTATGAAACTGCCTTGGGGTTTCTCTGCTGCTTAAGGGCTCAGTTATGCAACAGGTTTGCCTTATAATTTGTTGACTGGGTAATTAGGCAGATCTATTGCATCATTTCTGTCTGCAGACCAGGCTTTCTGGTACAGATATAATAAAATGTGCATTAGTAAGCAAAGGCAGTAACTAAAGTGTAACTACCATCATTATACAAAGATTTTTTTCTTTTACTTATTTTCCAAAAGTGGTTTCTCCAAGTCTCACTGCCTGGTTATTAAAATGAAATCAAGCAATCATATAATTAATAGTCAGTAAATCATCAGTAAGAAATGCACACCTTTTGAACATAGTGTCAATAATCATAGGCATAGCAATTATAAGTGGTCTGTACCAAACAAGATCAATAAACCAATAAATGCAGCAAAAAGCAAACCCAAAAAACAAAGTATAGCTAAGAAATCTCAATGGCCATTTCATTATCTGGTTAGAAAATGTATGCATGAATGAAGTAATTCAACTCCAAGACAGCTGACCTCAGAGACAAACACAGACACACATACTTATTAAGAAAATGAAGGTTTGTTACACACTATTTAAACTCCTAATATAAATAAGACTGACCATAGATAATTAAGCTCTGAACCACTGTATTATAAAATTAATTATTTGGGGAGAACAATGCCAGTGCATATTAGTTAAAATATTTTTAAGACTGCCCCTTTACTTCAATGCCTTTTTCTACAACTTTTGAGATAGATGCACAGTTCTCTCATACCAGCTGCCCATATTTTCCTGCAGAGTACACATACTTTTTTTTTTTTTTTGCAGCACCCTCCTCTGAGTGCTTGAATGTATTTCTAGAAGGCCTTTTGCAATCTATTCAGTGTTTTATGTGGGGTCCTAGAGAGAAAAGATACTTGTTTTGTTTCTACTAATAATACTTTCCTATATGCTTATAATTATCTATCTTACCTTCCTTACTTCTGTTTCAGAATGAGCTTCCACCTCTTGAGCTGCAAGCTGGTCTGTAATGCTCAGGGTGATATCTATATATAATGCATCTGTCTGCCACCTAGTTAGTTCACATTATTCCCACATTTGTAGTATATCTGACCTATGCCAACATTTTTCTTTGAAGAACACTTCCCACAGGATCACGTGGTTGGTAGTGGTACACACATGGTAGATATGCAGACCATTTACACTATCATACAAGCAATGAGAAGTTTACATAAACTATGTATGTGTTGTATACTGCAGGCAGTGACATGATACGCAGCAAGCAATGGGCAGTTTACATATACTATGTTATGTATTGTATACTGCAGGCAGTGATGGATATGCAGCAAGCAATGGGCAGTTTACATATGCTATGTTATGTGTTGTATACTGCAGGCAGTGATGGATATGCAGCAAGCAATGTGCAGTTTACATATACTATGTTATGTGTTGTATACTGCAGGCAATGATGGATATGCAACAAGGAATGGGCAGTTTACATATACTATGTTATGTGTTGTATAGTGCAGGCAGTGATGGATATGCAGCAAGCAATGGGCAGTTTACATATACTATGTTATGTGTTGTATACTGCAGGCAGTGATGGATATGGAGCAAGCAATGGGCAGCTTACATATACTATGTTATGTTCTGTATACTGCAGGCAGTGATGGATATGCAGCAAGCAATGGGCAGTTTACATATACTATGCTATGTGTTGTATACTGCAGACAGTGATGGATATGCAGCAAGCAATGGGCAGCTTACATATACTATGCTATGTGTCGTATACTGCAGGCAGTGATGGATATGCAGCAAAGCTCTGATTAATGAAACCAAGGAGAAAACCCCAGAACATGCAGGAAATGCCCTATAGCATAGCCTATGCAAAAATGCAAATAATAATGGAGTATGCATTGGGCGACTGAAAAGATACTTCCAATATCTAGATACTTCAGGTGGGGCACTGCAATGCATTCCAACATACACACCCCTACATTTTTTGTGGGTGTGTCATATTACACAGCATGAAATTGTGCAATCAACTGGAGCAGCAATAAATATCATGGCAGGGCCTTCCATAACATTTATAGCAGTAACAGAAGGGCAAAGTAGACAGTCAAGGAACTTATAGCAGAGGTAGTACAACTGAGGTAGATTTAGGCAACATCCACTGCAGCACTGGCAAGGAAGTGTCTCCCGTTCCACAACTATTATCCTTCACACTGTCAACACAGATTGAAATTATGCATGTGATATTATAGACAGAGCTAATAAGGGAAGTGTATGGAGTATCCGCCATGCTGTACCTCAAATATCATCATACTGAAAGATGTCATAGGGTGGGAAGGGTACAGTCATCACTGAATATTCAAAATAATACACAACTAAAATAAAATAAAATAAATAGAAAAACAACCAAAAAAACAGTAACCCAGTAGAATCCACTATGCCAACCTGAGTATGGGGTTGTTTGAACTGGAGTGCATATATATCGCCATTTTATATACATGTTAAATTCTATGCACAGTTTATTGATGATCTAATCATTTTGTGTGATGGGGAGAAGAGAATGTGGATCAATTTATTGAATATATACATTCCAATAGATTCAATCTGTCATTTGATGGCATACAGAGGGGAAAAAAAGTGAATGCTGAACTGGATAGTTCTGGGCCTAGTGGGTTACATACTATAGTACATAGAAAATTTGATGGAATGAATCAATATCTAAAAGCTTCCATTTGTCACTCCCCACATACTATTGAAGCCCTACCCTATGGGGAAATGGTGCAGATTAGTATGTTATGTAATGACCCTATAGAACTTCAGGAGGAGATGCTGAGAACAAGTTTAATGTTTGAATCTAGGGGCTATAGTAGCTTGATTATTGATAGAGCAGTTACCAAAATAAAAAAGGGAGAGAAATAGTTACCCCAGATGTAGAAAAGTTGGTAATATATATAATGGAAGTCAGACTGACATTTATTTTATATCTACTTATAGTTGCTTTAGTGACATTCTAACAGGTTTGGTGAAATACTATTGGCAGTATATGCAATGTAATGGAGATTCTCAGTCATGGTTAACTGAGAAACTTAAATTCTCATTTAGGTGGGGAAAAGTTAAAAAAACATTCTAGTGAAAAGTAAATTTATTATGCCGAGTGTTAATATACATAATTTGAGAGTTAACTTTGGCACTCATGTATGTAATAGATGCAGGGCTTGTAAACATATTGTGAATAGTTTTGGGAATATTGGTGGATGTAGATTTGCAGTGAAAAGTTTTTTAAAATGTGATACCACTGGTATAATCTATGCCCTTAAATGTCCATGTAACAAATTTTATATTGGTCAGTCTCATAGACCTTTCAAAGTAAGACTTCTTGAGCATATAAAAGATATAGAAAACTTTAAAGAAACTAGTTCTGTGGCAGTTCCTTTTCACCAAGCACATCAAGGTTCATTTGTGGTTTACAAGGTACCATTTTAGAATAAGTGGATGGTAACAATTGTGAATTTACTGACACTTATTTTAAGGATAAACTTTTATATAAAGAAGCCATTTATATACTTAAATTTGATACCCTTATACCTAATGGTATGAATTCTGAAATGAATTGGAGAGTTTTCCTTTACTTATGCTTGTGATTTTCTCTGATTGAATTTTTATTGAATAATTGATTGTGTTATTTATTTGGAGTGTTTTTTGGGTGTGTTTTCTCCTTTGAAGGCTTTCCAGACGAGACGTTAGAGAGTGAAGAGAGTGAGTAAAATACTTGTGGATTCTACTGGATTACTGTTTTTTGGTTGTTTTTCTGTCATTGAATGTTCAGGCTGGAGCAAAATGAAAGGTGCCTAATATACTAGAATTCTGTGAAGACTCATAAGAGATGAACTCTGTAACCACAAACTCAGGTAGATTGTGGCAAGTCAAGGGAAGAGATGTTCATAGTGTTGGCTTGTAGTGTTGTGGCTCAGTGTATCCATGATAGGGAAGGAGGAGAAAAAAATTCCAAGCTTGTTTCCTGCCTTTCCTGTAACTAGTCTAGTCCAGATACAGATTTGCTGTATCCAGGGCTGTTTGTAAACTTCTAAGCCCCTGCCTCCTAGCTAGGGTTAAACTATTGCCGGCACCATAAAGTGTGTTCTTCAGATTTTCCCTTAGAACTAGCCTTTTTTTTAGTTTTAGCACTCAAATCTGTTTCTTTGACCTCAGCACTTGTTCAGAACTTGTTGTAAGCACTAAATAAGCTACAGATTACTACAGCACTCAACTTTCCTCACTTGTCTAGAGGAAAACAGGTTTTAGTACTTAATAAATAAGCACCTATCCAGGCATGTCTAAGGGTCAGCTCCTGGTGTTTTCTCCTGTCTACCTGATGAATTTGGGCATCTTGGGGCAATGCAGCAATTGCTTCATGTACGCAGACAACCGTCTCCTCCTACCACCTAACACTACAACCTGCAAGAGATGCACTTATATAGCCAAACTGGAAGCAAAGCTCTCTTCACCATACATCACAACCATGCCAAATGACTCATTTTTTACCAAGTTTTGGGGATCAAATGAAGAGCTGCCACGATTTCCCAGTGGCACCCCTTCATTTCCAATTTTTTTATTTTGTTTTTTTAATTTTCGCGCTGTCAGAGCTGACATCATCACGTGCACGATGACGTCAGCTCCATCAGGGCTACCAGCCTGTCAGAATTGAGCTCAAGGAGCTCACGCATTTCCAGCTGGCCTGGCTACTCAGATGTGAGTGGTAACGGCAACAAACGATTGCTTTGCTGTTACTGGATCATTATCAGAATGAAGACTCTCATTATTAAGGAAACGAACTGGTTTCTGCAGTGGAATGAAGCAGGGGAATGGCAATGTTTCTGCAGCGGAATGAAGACTAACTCTGCAGCAGAATGAAGTAAGGAAAGTGTGTGTGTGTGTGTGTGTGTGTGTGTGTGTGTGTGTGTGTGTGTGTGTGTGTGTGTGTGTGTGTGTGTGTGTGTGTGTGTGTGTCTGTGTATCATATCTGTATGTTTATGCATGTGAATGTATTCAGGTAACACTGAAGGCTCTGAAGCATTGTTTTATACACATGTTTACTGTACACATCCAATCATAAAATAAAATGACAGGATTTTTAGGCTCAATTTAAAAATTAAATGAAAATAATGAATTTGATCATCTTCCTCATGAATACAGAATGACTCTGAATGTGTCATTCAATATTATTGTGTCCCTTGGCTGACTCTGAAATCAGTAAACTTGTCTTAACCTGATTAGCTGCATAAAAAATAGAAATAACTGAACAAGCAATGACTATTTTGTTTTAGATGAATCATCACAGTGTAACTGGTTTCCTGTTAGTGTCTGGGATTGTTGAAAATAATATATAATTTGAGTTAAAGTTATTAGCTGCTAACCCAGTGAACAGGCTTTGAATCAAAGTATTCAATATGTGTGATCAGTATGAGCAAAAATACTTTATTGTCTTCCTAACGATTTTTGATTGCCTGTATCACGTTTGGAGAAAAGATAACAGTCACAATAAAATAATCCATCTGTGGGTTTTGCATCTTGGACAGTAATTAGGTAATAAAGATCAGCGATGCTAGTATTTCATTTTATTGGCAGCAAATTAAATAGGAATGTACCATTTCATATTACATATTCTAATGAACAATTTTTGTATCTATATGTGTGTGTGTGAAAATGTCCCCCATTAATACACCTGGTGGCTAGAGTGCTAGAGTGCCTAAAGTCCCTAGCCACCTCCACTTGCGAGCTTTGCCCAGCTTTTTTGTGCTAAGAGGTTGAGAGCTGTGGTGAGAAGTGAGAAATGAATTCACTAAATGATAGCCATTAAGTTTCGGTCTTCCTATTTTTCAGGAAGCTGCTGATTTGGCATAGTAATATGTTGCTCTGACTGTAGTGCATAGGGTCCTGGGTTTAAGACTTGCTAGTGAAATGCATGGTGGTAACACAACATTTTATTCTAGCAACTTTATAAAATTATACAAGCAATTTTTAAAATGTGTCCCTGGTTTTTGACCTTTTGCCCCCCCAAAAAAAATATGAAATTGAAAATAAGTGTGAGAAGCTGTGCAAGATGCCTATGGTTTACACTGCTGTCATTCTATTTATAGTGTGGGTGTGGAAGTAGACTTTTGTGATGGAAATGTTCTGAATTGGGCAGTTTTGTCATTACTGGTTCATGCATTTTGTTTCATTGCCTACAGTACAGTCTACTAGAAAAATGTTCAAACAATAAATTTAAAATGCGCTCTAACAAGTGTGTTGTATTATACAAGGAATATATTTTAATAAAGTCAGGAAGGTGTATCAAGGAAAAGAACACGTGTGTTTCTTGTTTTGTGTGCAAGGGGCCAATGATTTGAAAACAGCCCAAAGGTAATCTTTATCCATCACTGGCTAGATGAATTTTCTTTGGATGTGGTGTGGGTTTCAATGCTGTTTCAATGAATGTGAGTTTCAAGGGCAGAGAAGTTTTAATGCCAAGTCTATTTTCATTGTGAGACAATATTGCTTTGTTTACCACATGTCTATTAGTGTTTGTGCATTGTTGTGCTGTAAAATGTAAAAATAAAATCCAAATAATCATTGTAGAAGTTAAGCAGTATGCACACATTAGTGTTTATGGTAAACGGGGTGAAATAGCCAGGTAATGGGACATTGGAATAGCTGCAGGGGGACTCTAGTGCCATATTTTGGTTGTCTGTTCTTCAGTTTGCATTTGAAAGTTGGTATCCCATAATTCCATTGGAGTGGGTGGGGTTATGTAATCATATATGCAAATTAGATGTTAATCAGCATACAGATTTGTACCGATTTTTCATGGGCCTTGTCTAGATTTTTGATGCTTCCAGGTTGAGAGGTATGCTCTTCACCCAAGACTGGACTAGACAGTCAAGAGGAGAAGGTAAACACTTGCATCACACCATACTCATCACATAGTCCCTCAAAACCTACACCACCAAGACACTCACATAGAAACACAAAACACACACCTACATTTGTGGAGGCTCTCAATAAAAATCTGCCCAAGCAACAGGGGCCTCCAAAGCAGAAAAGCAAGCGACCTCCACCCTCCCAACACAACCCAAATGACACATAGCTCACAAACTCAGTGTGCCACTCAACCACAGCCCATAAGGCAGAACAACGTACCCAACACTCTAGTCATAGGTGACTCTATAGTCAGGCACACTGATGTTCCACTCACCAGGCTAAACAAGGAGAAGGTTACTGTCAGCTGCCTGTCAGGTGCCTATATCTGCCATATAACACACGCACTCAGGTCACTCCACAACAAGCACAAATATGACTCTGTCATTGCCCATGTTGGTATGAATGACGTAAGACATATCTCCCTGGACTACATGAAAAGAGACATGAAGGAGCTGTCCGATTTTGTAACCCAGTCAGGTATGAACCTAGCCCTGAGTAGCATCCTGCCATCACCCAGAATTATACCACAGTAGAAGGACAAAATGATTGACTTCAACAATTGGCTAAGCTACAGGTGTCATTCTAAGGGGATCCAGTACCTGTCTGCCTGAGATGACATGATCGACAGACCACGATGCTTTGCCAGAGATGGCCTGCACTTGTCACCCTTGGTATTCCAGATACTGGCTAAGGCTTTTGCCACCCCTATAATGCCTTCTTTAGGCAAGGTTCAAATGACAAACTCAGCACTGTAACAGTACAAGGAAGCAAAATCTGAGGGTAATGCTACTCAATGCTAGAAGTCTAAACCTCAAAATGCACTCACTCAAAGCACTCCTTTAAATGGAGAACATTGACATCTGTGCAGTGACAGAGACCTGTTTCAAGGCTCCAGAGAGCACTCCTGCATTACCAGGCTATAATTCATACCACACCTTTCAGCCACCTAACCTGGACCGAAACACTAAAGGTGGAGATGTGTCCATATTCATTAAGGATATCCACACCTCCAGGCTAGCTGCTCAGCATAATGCATCCGAGATTATCCAGGCACACCTAACTCTGAGCAAAACCACAATCCAAATTGTAGCTTACTACAGATACCCCACCATGCCCCAGGATTCCCAATCCTCATTTCTTAATAGACTGGAAAATATTAGGGTACAACCTAACACCCTAATAATGGGCGATTTCAACTACCCCAACATTGACTGGAAAAACTACTCATGTAGCAACCCTTTTGCTCAACGTTTTCTGGAATTCATAAATTCCAATGCCTTGGATCAACTTATCCACACCTCCACCAAGGGCAGCAATATCCTAGACCTGGTCATTACCAACGGGGCAAGCGGTGTTCCACACCAGAGGCCAATTCCTCGTTAGCCAGATCCAACCACAAGCTAATCACCCCAGGCATCCACATCCCACCCCCCCCTCCCCCAATTAGGGAAACCACCATAAAAAATTTCTCCAAAGACAACTTCACGCTTTTTAAGACAGAAGTAGCAAACGTCACGACACCCATGCAGACAGACAATAGAGGTACAGCTGCTGAATCCTGCACAAATGCACTTTATAAGCACTTACATAAGTGCATGGATCGTGCAATCCCTATCAGAACTAAGATGCTATCCTCCAAAAAAAGGAAGCCAGTGTGGTCATCCCCTACCATATACAAACTCTACAACAGAAGAAACAAACTGTTGCAAAAAATAGTAAAATCCCATGATTGGAGGAACTCCCTGGACAGCCTCAGTAAAAACCTGAGATCCCTCAAAATCCTCCAAAACTAGTTACGAAAACAAAATCGCCACTAATTCTAAAGACAACCACAAAGCATTCTATAGCTATGTCAAGAATCTCAATGGCAACACTCAGATCTGCTCTGAGTTACAGCACAATAGCACTAAATACACAGAACCAACTGATATTGCCAAATCCCTGGCAGATAGGTTCAGTTCTAAGTTTCACTTCTAACTTCACCCCCTAAAGGGCTCATCTCTATACTGGAAGAATGCAAAGTTCCTATAATCATGGCTGCACAGGTAAAAACCACACTCTCCTGGGACCTGACAACATCCCAGGCTGTGTTCTACATGAATTACAGAACGAACTGGCACCCCACCTAAGTACCATGTTCAGTCATAGCCTCACCTCAGGCTTTGTGCTCACAGAATGGCACACAGTGATGGTTATCCCACTCCACAAAGGCAGAGCCACCATGGACCCCGTGAACTACCACCCCATTACCCTGATGAGCCTGGTCTGCAAGGCTATGGAATGTATCATCATGGAACTTATAAACAATGACATTGGTAATCTCCAAACTCTGGACCCCACCCAGTTCAGGTTTGTAAAAGGCAGAGCTTGTCTCCTAAACCTGATAGACTTCTTTGAAGCGGTCACCAAAGCTGTAGATGAGGGTAAGGTGGTTCACACAGCCTATCTAGATCTCGCCAAGGCTTTCAACACCATCCCCCACTCTGGAATTATGGATAAACTCACTAAACTTGGTTTAAATCCCTATGTCACAAGATGGGTTGCCAACTGTCTCACTGACAGAACCCACACTGTGAAAGTACAGATTCCAAATCTGACTTCAGACCAGTGACAAGTGGAGTACCACAGGGTTCAGTCCTGGGGCCTCTCCCATTTGGTATCTACTTCTCACAAGTACAGGCTAACATAGAAGGTCTTTCGCTAATGAAGTTCACAGATGACTGCAAACTAGGAGCCATAACTGAAACTCCTAACAATTTGGACATCCTACAAAAAGGCCTCACTGAGACAGATGCCTGATGTCAAAGCCATGGCCTCAAGCTCAGTGCCAAAAAGTGCATTGTCATTCCTTTTGGTAAAAACTCTTTACCTATGGACTACTACATAGGCAGTAGTCTACTTAACACCGAAAGTGTGATAAGAGACCTTGGGACACAGGTGGACAGTAGTCTCTCCTTTGATAATCACATCACCACAGTAGTCAGGAAATCCTTCTACATGGCACACCTCATCACAAAAGGTTTCTCATCCAGGAAAAAAGAGGTAATTTTCCCCTCTACTCATCACTCATTAGACCCATTATAAAGTACAACGCCCCTTTTGGTATGTACCTCACAAGACATTTACAACAGCTAGAAAGGCCACAGAAATACCTCACAAAGAGAATTACCAGCCTCAAACAGATGCAGACCATCTCAAAAAACTCTAGCTTTAGTCCATCGCATATTGCCTACTCAGAGGTGATCTCTGCCTAACATACAAAGCTATGTCAAACCCAGAGCTGTTGGACATGCTCCACTTAAAGAAATCCCAATTCCTCTGAGCTACACATTCTAGGGACCTAAACCATGTCACCACAATAAACAGAACATGCTGGAGTGATAGATTCCTGTCCCAGAGACTTCCCATACTCTGGAACAAGCTACCTATATATATCAAACAAAGCTCCTCATTAACACTCTTCAAGAAAAATCTTGATGATTGGATGGGAGATAGGAAATTCACCCCAAGGATCACTCCTGTGGCTCTGCTTGATAGGGGCACAGGAAAATAATTTTCTTGGGTGACGATCTCAACATGAACATGAATGACAACAGTGTAAGCCCACGCACTCAAGCACTTATAACCTCCTGAGGTGTGCACACTGATGCACAAGAAAAGAAGAGCTAGAGCATACATTCTCAAAATACCCTGTCAGGCCGGTTGTTGCAGTTGTTAACCAGAGGTGCCTGGAAAATCATATATGCAGTTTTACCTTGGTTAGGTCTTCCCTTTGGACATGCAGTTGATTGCGCTATACCATATTATAATGGACAGCAGTAACATTGCTGTCCTTTACTGACACATACCCATCCAAACCACCCATAGCTATGAATCACTGCTTCCTTCAGCCTGCTGAGTAACAGCAGCAGTTCTTTGATCTCAATGATCCACTTCATTGGTGAGGTCCACCTCTGTGAAAGTATCTGTCAGAAAATCCTTGCCCTGGTCCCTTGGATAAAGTATGACATCAGTGACATATCACAGCTGCTATAAAGATCCATTATACCTGTCTCATATCTCGTGTATTCAAATGAGACAGTGAGGCTGGGTATGTGTTCAAGTCATTTATTATACATACACACATCAGGTGCTGTAACTTGTACATATACTTCGTACTTCATATGCTTACTGACTGACTTGTTACTTCTAACACTCACATGTGCATTGCCATTCAAGTTTACATCACACTGACTGGCTACACAAAATGACACTGATCTCACACATGCTCAATAACTTATATGCACATGCTGTCTAGCTATAGTGGCTATCTTGGTTCAGTACACACACTGATCTACATTCTCCCTCATTAATTTGGTTTGACATTGCAAAATACAAGGACAAAGGCATATTTAAGAGCTAGACATTAGTTCAACATTTCAACAAAACAAAACTAACTTCAAGTCCAAGTCGTTGCATATTTAGGGTTGGTAATCTAGCTACATTGAAATTCTGACTGGGTTTAGCAAGAGGGACAGTATCTAGGAATTCATTCAGTACTGCACACTATCCTTTTGAATTTGAAAAGTCGACAAGTCACTCTGGAAATTAGTCACTGGCACAGGCAATCTGCTGCGGCATAGGTTCTGAGACAGGTAACACATGTCTTCGATTCCTTCTGTAATCCATTCCATCAGATTGTATGATGCAAGATCTCAGTTCCTCACAAATGTCTCCCATGATTCATACACAATCATAACCTTTGGATGTTTGCATTCTCACAACTTCTCCTTGTAACAATGACCAAAGAGATTTACTGGTTTTATTATAGTACAACCTTTGTGACTGAAATTTTCTCAAAAGTTGAGCCTTGACCACTCTATTATTCTTTGCATTTGGTACTAACAATTGTTTGCTGATTGGAATAGTTGTTTGTGTTTGTCTGGAGATAAATCTTTGAGCAGGTGAACCAAGCAAGTTGTCTTGAGGATTGTTTCTGAGATAAAGTTAAGGAAAACATTGGTACCATCTATTTTGGATTTCTCCAACAAATACTTTGCACTACGAAATGCATATTCAGCTAAACCCCTGGCTTGTGGATACTAAGGACTACTGGTAATATGAACAAAGTCCCAAGACTCAGCAAATTTCTTGAACTGCTGACTAGTAAACCGTGCACCACTGTCAGACATGACTGTGTGTAGACCACCATGGTCAGAAAAATGTATCTTTAATTTTGTAATGACAGTGCTGGACATCAAGTTAGGAAGTAGATCAATTTCAAACCAATCTGAGAAACAGTCTATTAACACCAAGTAATGTTGACCATTACATTCACAGCAACTGTCAGCCATGGTAATTCAGGAATATGGTGTAGCTGAAGCATTTCTTTTTGTTGATGTGTGTCAGAAAAATATGTGTGTATGCTTAATGCTAATTAGAAGCTAAATGAGTTAACACGTTTTTCATTCTATTTTATATGCACTGTTTTATATATAAAATGAGTTTCATATGAGACTGAAAAGTTGCTTTTTGAAACTGCAGTATGCTTTCTGAAACTTGCAAGGTGCTCTCTGACCTAGTAATTGCTAGCACAGCAATATTCATGTTTATGCCTTTTGGAAATGTACTTGAGAAGCAGGTGCTTATCTGCTAGGTCAGGAAAGAATGAATGAACAATGCTATATCCTGTAAATGTAATGATTCTAAACAATCAGCTCTGTTCGAAGTATGAGAACATGTGCAGCTGCAGTGGCTTAGAGATAATGTAGACAAAGGATTATTAGAGAAATGAACTGCTAGCTTTATGCTTGAATTAGCCATAGTACCTTGAACGGTAACATTACATGTATCTAACCGGTGGTAACCAAGGCCACGTTGTTTTCCTTAGGAAATTTCTCACAAAAATTGATAAATCAGCAGAAATTCATGAGACTAATTGTTAATAAGTGATGATGAAAAGACTTGTGATTTGTTACGTCAGCTTGGTAGGCAATGTCTTATTAGAAAGTGTATAAAAATGAAAGTATTTCCTGTTTCTAGTTAGACAAACTCTGTAATAGCACGTTTTTGTCTCCTTGCTGCAAGATTAAAGTGCCTTAACCTGAACCTACCGTGTTTTGATCATTTCTAAAGTATTTTTTTCCTTTGACAATGTGGTTTGGTGGTGTCGCAAATTGAACATGCTAGAGTTTCCTTCTCTATATCTTTAGACATAGAAGGCCAGAATACAATACCTCTTGCCCATCTTTTGGTTGAATCAGTACCTTTGTGACCATGATGCAAGATTTTGATATATTCATGTTGTAATGCTTTAGGAATTACCACATTGGACCTTTCATAATGATTCCATCTTCCATCATGATGAGCTTGTCTCTGAAAGGAAAATACTGCTGAATGTCAAGTGCTAAACTGGTTTGTCATGCTGGCCATCCTTGATTGATAGTGTTTTTCAAATTCCAGAGAATTGGGTCTGTAGCTGTGTAATTTCTTAGTTCATCAAGCCATGATGATGAAAAATTTCTAACATCAATGACTTCAATGTCTGCTGTTTCATTTTCTTGCTGCTGTGTTGTTCCAACCAGGACCAGTTTACATTTTTGTGTCATCTCATGTAATGATGCAGAAAGCTCACTCATGTCTGGGATGCTGTTTGTCTTTCGGCTTTTCCCGTTTTTCGTTAGGGGTCGCCACAGCGGAACTCCGGTCCGCTAATGATTGGCAGGAGATTTTAATGAACGCCAAGGTGCCAGCTTGACGTCCAACCTTTAACGAAGGCATGCCCATTTATGCATGTCTTTCAAATGCCCATCCAATCGCAGGGAGGACATGCAGACTCCACACAGAAAGCACTCCCCTCACTCCAGGCGAGAATCGAACGGGAGAACCTCTTGCTGTGAGGCAACAACGCTACTGCTGCACCACCGCACCTGCTTTCACTCATGTCTGGGATGAGCTTTCTTAAATAGTTGACCATACCTAGAAAACATTGTAAAGATGTGATAGCCTCTGGAACTGGCATTTTAACAATTGTTGCTTGCTCAGATAGATCTGGTTGTAAGCCAGAACTTGTAAACAAATGTCCCACATAAGTAAATTCTTTCAGTTTGAATTTACATTATTGAGGATTCAGTTTAAGATTTACTTCCTGTGTATGGTCTAGAACTTTTCTGAGATTTCTATTATGTTCATCTTCACCACTGCCTCCAACAATAAAGTTGTCTACTATAATAGCACATGGATAACCAGAAAAAATGTGTTCCACAGCACATTGAAATACCTCACTGGCAGAATTAATTCCAAATGGCATTCTTAAAAATTTCTATCCACCAAACGGTATACTGAATGTGGTTAACAATGAAAATTTGCAATCCAGAGAAATTTGCCAAAAACAGCGTTTTGCATCTAAGACTGAAAAAAAAAACAGTCGAATTTGGCACAACAGTAGCTACCTCTTCTACTGTATGGATTGGACGATAAGGATGCTTAAGTGCTTTGTTTAAGTCTCTTGGATCAATGCATATTCAAATATCACCTGAGCTTTTCTTATGTGCTAAGACAATGGAGGATACCCATTCAGTCGGTTCTTCTACTGGAGTAAGGACACCTAAATGCACAATTTTGTCTGGTTCTGTTTTTACTTTACTCTGCATTGCTACTGGAATCTTCCATGCTGGTCTGACAACCGGGCTAACTTCATGGTTTAACTTCATGGAGTATATGACTGGAAGTTTACCAAGCTCGTCTTTGAAAATATCAGCATATTCACTAAAAATACTCTGTGTAAAACTAAAACTATCATTGTTATTCAGACTTATATGGTGGACCTCTTTATTAAATGAAATTACTCCCATTCTCAGACTGTCTTTGAGGCCTAACAGTGACTGCACATATCTTTTGACTACATAAAACTGGAAGTCATGGTGGTTTCCAGCAAAATGGCATGAAAGAACTACTGCTCCATCAGTTTGAATCTCTTCACCACCATAAGCAACTAGTTTTGCACACTTTGCTGAATCAAGTTTCTCACCGGCTTTTACTTTAGCAATCATTTGTGCTTGTATAACATTGCACTTAGATCCGGTGTCTACTTTAAGCTCTACAGGTTTCCCATTAATTTTTACAGTACAAAATATTTCACTCTTTACTGACAACTGATAATCTACTGTATTAATCGTTTCATCAATCACAGAGATGCAATCAACATAGAAAGCTTGCTCACAGCTGCCAGAGTTTACTACATTCTCTATTTTATCTACTTACTTCTTCAGATACTCTCTTTAATTATAAGTTTGCGACACTTTAGACTTGCAAAGCCTTTTGAAATTATTTCACTTTTTACATTTGTGACATTGCTGACCAAAAGCTAAACACTTTTCCTGTTTAAGTTCATGACTGCCTCCACAATTGTGACAGTTAACCATGAGGTTAGGTGTGGCACTGCCTTTCAGTTTATACTTCTTAATCATCTTAACTTTCTGTTGCACACTATCAGTATTCGTTCTTGCAGATACTGCAAACATGCTTTCCTCATTCATAAACATATTTGAATATTTTTCTGTAATCTCATGTATTTGACAAATCACAGTGGCTTTGCTCAATGTTCATTCATTATTTTGAAGCAAAATCTTTCTCACTGCATCATTATTATCACCCCATACAATATGGTCTTACATCAACTCATCTCATAGATCACCAAAGCTGCATGCTTTTGCTTTATTTCTTAAGTCTGTAATATATGCTGCAATAGTTTTACCAGGCTTTTGAATTTTTGTGTAAAATTTGTGCCTTTCCATTGAAATATTCATTTGAGGATTGCACATTTCTCTAAATTTATGTTTTAAGCACTCTGGGTCTTCTCGTGTTTCAACCTGTAGCACAATATGGCAGTTTTCCCCCTCCCCTATATACACAGCAGGTGCATACACAAATGAATGCTCCCACTTAATGGCCACTGAGACAGCTAACTTGAGAAGTATAAATATTCTTGTATGTGCATCTGTCAGAAAATGCAACCTGTATGAAAATATCATATTTTTGCTTAAACACTCATCAGTTCTCACTAATATCATCAAACACCAGTGGTTCAGGTCTGTGAAGTTCCTCTGCCATAACAGCAAAGTTTGTTTAAACATAAGTATAGACCTGGTACTTGTAATTTTTCTCAAGTGCAAAACAATCTGTCCAAAAATGCTTTACTTTAACAATGCAAATGCCTTGAACACCCCGGACACTTCAGACATTTGGAAAAGTTTAAGTTACTGCAAAAACGTCAGACACTGCGAAAAAAATCAGACATTTTAGCCTTTTCAAACATTTTAAACACTTCAGAAATTATTTCAAACACTTTAAATATTATGCCGCTATCGTGAACACGACATGTTTAGCAACTGAAAATCATTTGAAATGAGTTTAGGTAACTTTGAATAACCTCTGACCTGTTTGCGAGTTCACTCCTGGATATTACTCCACTTCTAACTGTTTGCCTCATGGTTTGCGAGCTACTTCATCTTCGGCTCACATTCTGATATCATCTCAAATTTCTCATCTGCTCAAATGAGACACTGAGGCTGGGTATGCATTCAAGTCATTTATTATACATACACAAATCAGGAGTTGTAACTTGTACATAGACTTTGTACTGCATATGCTTACTGACTGACTTGCTACTTCTAACACACACACACACGTGCATCTCCATTCAAGCTTACATTCACACTGACCAAAAAATCAAGCTGTCAGCGAAACAAATAACACAACTAAAAAAAAATCAGTGAAGGCTACCAGAAGACAACCAACAGTACCTCTTTAGTGGAATTCAGGAGCCCCACATTCTTTTTAGAAGTTAAAGCTTATTTATTGTTGGTTTGACTGTTAAGTGAGCAACCTGCAATGGCAGTTTCTTTGTGACATAACTTTTTGGTGAGACTAGCCAAAGTGTTTTGTAGTTCACCTAAAACATTTACAACTTCTTCCATAAGTGGAATCTGGCTGTCCAAGACTGGTTGTAAAGAGAGGTCAAGCAGGTCGTCCTCTGTAGCACATGCCATGAAAACCAAGAACGTAACTCCAAAACAGACCAAAAAATGAAGTTGTCAGTGAAACAAATATCACAATTGAAAAAATCAGAACCAAATAACAAATAAACTCAAACAAAAAAAATGCCTTGTATCAAGAAAGTGTCCCAGACCTGAAACCAAATCCAATTAACCAAAGTTTATTTAGTGCTTTCGTCAGCTTGTATCACAAGACTTCTTCAGAATAAAACATACAAGCATACAAAAAACACAAATATAAAAGACATTAATTGGCCGCATGACCAGATCTCCACCAATAAAACATCATTTAAAATTATTCAATCAGTTAGTCTCCTAGTAACAAAATAAAGTGCTAAACACAATGTGAACGCAGCCTTAAAAAACGAAGTGTCATTTAGCCCAGGTGAAATCTGGGCATTCAACCTTGTCTGTCAAAGAAGTTCTCTAAACTCAACCATACCTGCCCAGGGGCCCTCCTCGAATATCTTTTTTAACCCCTTCTAAAACAAAAAAACTAAAATTATGTGTAGGGTACTTTTCCATATGTTTGTAAAGGGCATTGTTACTGTTTTTATTTTTCATGTCCCTAATAATTTTGCAGATTTTCTCTTTAAATATACGTGTAGTTTTCCCTATATAAAATCCAGGGCACTGGGAGCAAATGGCGGCATATATAACCCCAACAGAGTTACATTTGAAAAGCCCATTAGGTACAGGAATTAATTCTAACATATTCTTTGTTTAAAATATAACATTGTGTACAAAAACCTCATTTTTTCGTACCTATCCTCCCTTTACTTAATGAGCTCTCCTCTTTCCATTCTAACATATTTGTAATAGTACATCCCCTCTTGCATACAATATTGGGCTTATATCCAAGTTATTTTATTAATCCATCATGTACTTGAAGTAACTGCCAGTTCCTATTTAAAATGCCCTGGATCATGCAAGAATCTATGGAAAACTTAGTAGTAAAGGAACGCTGATAGTTATTTGTAGTATTAGATTTTGACGGTCCACTGTTTTCGGAAAAAAATGTACCTTGTGCCTGTAACAGGGGTGTAAATAACCCTTCATTCCTCTTAGTAACTATTTCATCTTTTACCGTTTCTATTAAGGGACCTGGATACCCCCTTGAAGTAAACATATTACTGAGAATGGAACACTGGGCAAAAAAATCAAAGTCTCTGGTAATTATTTGTGCTATTCAGACAAATTGCCCTTTAATAACACCCTTCTTAACATGGTTAGGGTGGCAGCTATCATAATGCATAAGACTATTGCAATAAGTGGGCTTCCTGTATATGTTGCTTATATATTGTTTACTCTCCAAATCTTTGCAAATTTCAACATCTAAATGGTTGATCTTGTTGAAATTGTGTGTGTGTGTGTGTGTGTGTGTGTGTGTGTGTGTGTGTGTGTGTGTGTGTGTGTGTGTGTGTGTGTGTGAACTTCAAAAAAGTAGTGGTCTTGTTAAAATACGTCAAAAATTGTTGAATATTTGGTTCATCCCCCACCCACACAAAAATGAAATCATCAAGATATAGTAGATATAGTCTCCAATTACTCTTGAAAGGGGAAGAGAGTAAATACTTCCTCTCCCACATTAGCATAATGATATTAGCAATTATGGGGGCACAAACCACCCCCATGGCTACACCAGTCTTTTGCAAGAAATACTGTCTCTCGAAATATACAAGATGATTTCATAAAATTATCTCCATAAAATGAACCATAACTCCCACCTCATCATTTGAAAATAACTTGGAGTTAAATAAGATCTCTTCAAACCATTCCAACCTTAGGGTGTGGGGTGTCACGTTAAATAGGCTGACCACGTCCACAGTAAGAAAAATAGTATTCTCATAATATTTAAGCTCATTGAACTTTTTTAGAAAATGCCAGGAATCAATGCAAATGTGTGATTCGTTCTCAAGAGCATTTTTTAACTTTATATGTATGTATTTGCAAAGTTAATGTGTCTTAGACCCTCTAGCACTTACAATTGGTCTCATCAGAGGGTCATGTTTGTTTTTTTGTGTCTTTGGGATACCAGAAATACTTGGTACAACAGATTACCAAGTATTCAAATAGTCCATGGTGTCATAGTCTAATTGCCCCTGGTCCTCCATGTCTTCGAGGGCCAAATCTATCTTACGGTAGGAAACATTAATCATGTTCAAAGAAACTTCTAAATACATAGTCCCATCCAATATAAACACATTCATTCCATTAATATAATCTTCCTTGGACATGACGACTACCCCCCCTCCACCCTTGTCAGGTTTCATAACTCTAAGAGATTTATCCTTACAAAAGTTTAACAGGATTTCCCTTTCTTCATATGTAAGATTTTCAACATAATTTGTCTCCCTATTAGTAAACTTTGCCCTAAAATCAAACTCACACATTTTTTTCAAACATAATAAGGCAGTTTTATGTGGGAGGATGAAAAGTACTTTTTATCTTAAGAACATTTTTAACTCCACCATCAACATAATTGATAAAAAATTATTTCAAGTTTAAATGCCTGACATACAATTTTAAATCAACAATGAGGTCGGTAATTCTTGAACGACAAGTAAGAACAAAACTGAAGCCTTTGCTAAACAATTCTGCTGTTTTGGCATTCAGTTCGTAGGATAGAAAGTTATATAAACAAAATTCACCTTTGAAATTGTAGATACACGAAGGGTATTCAGTGTCGTCTGTGATGTAGTCAGAAAAAACATTCTCAGAGACTAAGCCTCCATCAGCTGCTACAATCTCTGATTGAATTTCCTCCTCAACTGCTGATTCATGTAATAATGGTTCCCTGACGTTCTCCAGCCCCATTGCTGCCTGTAGTTGACAACACGGCCCTGATTTCAGATCCTTTCGGACCTCCTCAGCTGGTCTCATCCTAAAGGGGCCTGGTTCCAGATGCATCTGTATCTGTAACCTCCTCCTGCTCGGTAACCTCGCTATAGGTTTCTGTCTTAGAAGGGTGGGTCGAACCAAAGTAAGGTGGTTTGGGATAAGCTAAGCCATCAGAATAGGCTTTCCTATCTCTGTCGAACTTCTTTTCCTTCTGTTTTTTAATATCCCCTGCATTTCTGTCCACTTTATTGAATATATCATTATAGTTTAACATGGTGCTCTCAAAGAGCAGATCATCACGTAATTTATTGTCTATCTCTGTTAATTCACGTTGAATAAGGGTGATAGATGCTGAGTTGTGCTTAACCAAAATTTCCATTAGTTCACAACCCTGCTTGTTGAACAAAGCAATAAGTTCACAATGCAGGGCAGAGTCAGGTATTAACCCTTTAAGAAACAGTACCTCAGTCCTTTAGGTACCATCTGTGATTTAATAAATTTGAGGAAGTCCATATTTTCTAACTGAAGCTTTCTACATTTAAGCAACTTAGAATAAAATATTTGCAGCAACTCGTTGAATGTACGAACTTCATTAATAGAGTTAGTACTGAAAGTTAAGTCGCTATTTGACCAAGCATTAACATCATAGGGGTTCCTACCCCTGTAGTCACTAGCAGGTACATGAGAAGAAGTGTTACCATGGATTCCAGCTGTTCTGGAAATATTCTCAGGCTCTATATTAATGATGGTAGATGTAGGGTGTATACTTCTTTGGCTATTAGGTACAGATACTTCCTGGGAAAATTGCTGTATAAACTGCATAAGAAGACCAATATTTTCCACAGGATCATCCCCAAGGATCACTGCTCACGCTGAAACATCCATCAGGAAACAGGGTAAAGTTGCAAACTCAGAACCAAATAACAAATAAACTCAAACAAAAAAATGTCTTGTATCAAGTAAGTGTCCCAGACATGAAACCAAATCCAATCAACCAAGGTTTATTTAACACTTCTGTCAGCTTGTATCACAAGACTTCTTCAGACTATAACATACAAGCATACAAAACCCACAAATTTAAAGGACATTAATTGGCCACATGACCAGATCTCTACCAATAAAACATAATTTAAAATTATTCAATCAATTAGTCTCCTAGTAACAAAATAAAGTGCTAAAGACAATGTGAACTCAGCCTTAAAAAAATAGCTATACTAAAAGTGTCATTTAGCTCAGGTGAAATCTGGGCATTTAATCTTATCTGCCAAAGAAGTTCTCTAAACTCAACCATATCTGCCCAGGGCCCTCATTGAATATCTTTTTTAACCCCTTCTAAAACAAAAAAAACTAAAAGTATGTGTAGAGTACTTTTTCTTTAGGGTGAGACCAGCCAAGAAGGTCCAAAAGGATCCAAAATCAGGGCCGTGTTGTCAACTACAGGCCACAATGGGGCCGGAGAACGTCGGTAAACCATTATTACACAAATCAGCAGCCAAGGAGGAACTTCAACCAGAGAAAGCAGCCACTGATGGAGGCTTAGTCTCTGAGAATAGTTTTTCTGACTACATCATAGACGACACGGAATACCCTTCGTGCATCTACAATTTCAATGGTGACGTTTGTTTATATAACTTTCTGCCCTACGAACTGAATGCAGAAGCAGCAGAATTGTTTAGCAAAGGCTTTAATTTTGTGCCTACTTGTCGATCAAGAATTACTGATGTCACTGTTGATTTAAAATTGTATGTCAGGCATTTAAACTTGTTTTTGAGACTATGTACAAAGAAGTTTCTTTGAACATGATTAATGTTTCCTGCTGTAAAATAGATTTGGCCCTCAAAGATATGGAGAACTAGGGGCATTTAGACTATAACACCATGAACTATTTGAATACTCAGTACCCTGTTGTACTGAGTATTTTTAGTATCCCAAAGACACATAAAATCAAACATGAATGTTCAATGAGCTTATATTTAATGTGATAACTAATGATGAGGTGGGAGTTATGGTTCATTTTATGGAGATAATTTTACGAAATAATTTTGTATATTTCAAGGGACAGTATTTCTTGCAAAGATTTGGAGAGTAAACAATATATAAGCAACATATAGAGGAAGCCCACGTATTGCAATAGTCTGCTGCATTATGATAGCTGTCACCCTAACCATGTTAAGAAGGGTGTTGTTAAAGGGCAATTTGTCTGAATAGCACGAATGATTACTAGAGACTTGGATTTTTTTGTCCAGTGTTCCATTCTCAGTAATATGTTTATTTCAAGGGGGTATCCAGGTCCCTTAATAGAAAAGGTAAAAGATACATCCATAAAAGACATCCAACTGAATGTCTATATAAGGTATTGCTATAATCCTTAACTCTAATGGCACAATGGTGTTGTTTAATGTGCTTATTTAAATTTCTGGTTGTCATGCCTAAATAAAAGGCCAGACAACCTGAACACAAAGCAATGTATACTACATTAGAAGTGCTACAGTTGAATCTCCCTAGAACACAAATTGTATATTTCAGAGTATTTAAACTAATATTAGGTCCTTCATATGTGTATCTGCAGGTATTACAACCATAACATTTATACATGCCTTTAGGGCTATCAGTTGCAAGTAAGTAAACATTAGTGTCTTCTTTTTCTAATATTCCCTTAATGTTGTTGTTACCCTTTTTATATACAAAACAAGGAGCTTTTCCTAGCGCCTCTTGTAAATCATTGTTACCTGAAATTACCTTCCAGTTGTCACTGATGATAGATATAACTTTCTACCCACTTACCGTCTTAGGCACTGCATTTGCCCTACTAAAAATATTAATTACAAACTTGGCCACAGCAGCAGACATTTCTCCCCTGAAATCTTCATATCCCTACTGCAACAATGTGACTGGTCCCCTTTAAAATATCTTCACCTTGACTCTGTTGTTCAATATTTCAATTTCAAATTTCTCAGTATCCTAAACAACCTAGATCCCCTTAGAAAGACCCGTTCTAACTCAAAGCACATGCCATGGCTTACCAATGACACCAAGCAGCTCCTCAAACAGAGAGACAGAGCCTGGACCCTATACCACAAGACCAAAAATCAGGACTCCCTTCTTACCTACCGTCAATTACGCAACCTTGCCAAAACAAAAAAATCGGGCATGACAAAAAGCTTTACTATACAACAATGCAACTAAAACACCCAAACAATCCCCCAAAATTTTGAGGAGCAATTAAACAATTACTAAAACCTTGACAGATCCCAACCCCAGCTCCAACTACAACAAATTCCACAGATAGCATTGCTTCACAATTTAATTCACACTTTATCAACTATATACTCTCCCTAGTAAAATACAACAGCAAGACTCCAATCTGTTCCTAATGAATTAGACAGAACCATCAATTCATTTTCAACCAAACCAATTCAAACTAATACCATCAGAAAACATTTTTCCAAACTTAAGCCCTCCTCTCTCGCAGCTAACCAACTCCTGAATTAATTTCTAAAGCTAGCAGCAGATACCATCTCCTATTCTATATCTCTTCTAATAAACCATTCCATTGCTGAGGATTACATCCCCAAACTAGGGAAAATCCCTTATATCATCCCTTTCACAAAGACGGCTCCTCCACTGAGTTCTCACACTACAGGCCAATTGCCCTCCTCCCTCCCATAACCAAGATTCGTGAAAAATGCATACACAGACAACTCCTTGACTATCTACTAAGCAAAAATCTGCTGTGTGCATCTCAGCATAGGTTCAAACCTAAACACAGTACAAGCACTGCCTTTGTTCATTTTACAAACTCAATCAACCAGCATAGAAATGACAACCAGCTCATCTCGTCTATCTTTCTTGATATGTCTAAGGCATTTGATACAGTATCCCACCAAAAGGTACTAAATGAGCTAGCTTCCTTAAACCTAACCTAGCCAGCCCTCTTCTTGTTTCTCAGCTACTTAACTGATCGACAATAGACAGTTAAGTCTCAAAATGAACTCTCCATCCTATTACTGGTCTCAGTAGGAGTATCCCAAGGCTCATTTCTCAGTCCATTGCTCTTCACCATATTCACCAACAGGGTCAGCACAGCCACCCAGCATGCAACCATTGTTCAATATGCAGACAACATCTCCCTCATACGTTCAGCTCCCTCCCTACCAGAACTCCTACAAACAACCCAACAAACTTTCCAAGACATTGAAAAAATACCTCTCAGACACTCAAATCTTACTCAATCCAAATAAAACAAAGCGTATGCTCTTCACTAATAGCAACATTCCAGATAGCTCTCCTCTTTCACCATCTACTCAGCCAATAAATCTAAAATTGAACTTGTCCAGCACACTAAACTCCTTGGAGACACAATTGACAACAACCTAGAATTTGACAAACACCTCGCTCTATCAAAAAGGCCCACACTAAGCTGGGCTCACTATACAGAGTCAAGCCATACTCAAGTGAGGCCACTAGACATTCCATAGCTAGGACTCATCTACTCTCTACCCTTCTGTATGCCTCACCAATATTCACTAATCTCATAAAATCAGATTTAAACAAACTGGAGTCCTGCTATAACAAAATCGCAATATTTACTACTAACATCCTTTACAGAGCATATCACTGCACAGTACTTCATAAACTAAATTGGATTGAACTACCCAATCTCCTATCCCTCAATCAACTAACTTTCATTCATTCCATCTTCCACCATCCAGACAACTGTCCAGCACTCAAGACCTTAGTGGAGCCTATTCAAACAGCAGGCCACTAAGATCATCTAACAAACTACTACTTAAAGTAACAAAATTTAATAATTGTTACAGTAACTCTCAATTCTCCCACCAAATATCTAAGTCCTGGAATTCCCTGCCTCAGACAATACTAAATTCTAGCAACACATCCAAATTTAAACTACTGCTTAAGGAGCACCTAACCAAAAACTGGCTTTGCTCCTGCACTAACCCAGACTGATCATTCTATCCTTCCTTGTTCTTACAACCAAAATATTTCTTCTCTTACTAAATTCTTACATCTGTGCTATCCCTTGTATAACAGAACTGTAATTTCTCTCTCCCTATTGCATGCTTACTACTGCTCCTAGCTTTATCTACCTATCTCATGCTTCCTACAGATTCATCATATTCCCTCCTTCATGTACTTCACCTCAATATTGCCTTAGCTATTAGTGTTTAGAACAAATAACACTAGCAGAGCAACAATCAGCCATATTCTTGTTCATATACCATACATGTATCTCATAAGTATTTACCACCAAAACCATGATATCGATCTACTGATCAGTCATTTTTCTATGATGGCACAAGCTATTCTATGCTACTTTATTTGTTAGCTTTCTATTTTTTGTTCCACTTTATAGTACTCTCTCAATTGTTATTGTTTTTACATAAACTATATACTACCTATATTTACCAAAGTTATGTATTCTTGATTGTTATCAATTTCTTGAATTGTTTTTAATATGGTCTGTAATGGATCTTTTCTCTCCAGGCCTCCACTGAAAAGGGCTACTGGCCCAGTCGTACATCGCCAGTAAACAAATGTAAATAAAATAAATGAGGAGTATGAGGAGTGCCAAATACAGAGGAGCTATGACCTCAGTGGACCTATATTCCATGCCCTTGCTTGAAAGTGGAACAACATAGAATGATTCCCTTACTGCCTTAGACACATGTTGGTTAAAAGCCAGATTACTATCCACATACATTCCCAAATTCCTGACTACTACATCCACTCTTTGGAGAGTGCTATCAGTTAGGTAGTTTCCTAGGATGCATGACTTCCCAAAGGTTACTATTTTGCATTTCTTGGAAATGAATTTTAAGCAGTGGCTTTGGCACAAGCCATTCTTGTCAGTCTTTCCTGTAGGATGTGTGTGTCTTGGGGGGATTCTATGACTGCTCCTAGTTTGCTATTATCTGCAAACTTGGTTACACAAAGGCTTTAGACACTGTCTTTGAACTTTGAGGAGTAAATGACAAAAAAGTGCAGGCCTAGCACAGAACCTTGGAGGGAATCCACTAATGACCAGCTTCTTTGTGGATGGTGTCTCCCCTAGCCTAACTTCCTGGGTCCTCTCTGAGATCCAGCTGGCTATCCAGTGCATAGCACTAGGGTTAATGCCTAATTCCATGAGTTTGTTTACAGTGCCCAAGATGGAAATTGTATCAAATGCCTTAGCCATGTCAAGGTATGTAGCATGCACCATTTTGCCTTCATCCATTACCTTGGTAAATTTTTCAAAGTAGTTCAACAGAATGAGTAGACATGATCTGCCTTTGACAAAGTCAAACTGGGTTAGATCCATTGTCTGAAGATTTCCTATACCACACATTACTGAAATTTCTCTTTTTCAAAGTTGTACATTTGTAAGGGGTTTTGCATAAAACGATGCCAATGCTTTATATCACTCTAACAAAAGCCGATTAGCAATACAATTATGCTAAAGAAACCAGTTAGTGTCACTGTTTGTGAATCACTGCCATTGCACAATACACTAATCAAGCATGTAGGCATTGACCATGCACATTGCAATGACCATAAGCATGTGATGGGCATTTTGTACATGTAGTACATATATCCATGGAATACTGCTATGGCCAAGTCCTGGCACCACAGTGAAGAACTGCAGTCATGTCCACATGTCATTGTGCAGTGCTACACCACATGATGTGTGACTGTCAAACATGCATACTTGTGAATGGGGCTACAGTTTTGCCTCCTTCAACAGATATGAATGAATTGTCATGGCTATTTTAGGCAGTAAGAAATGAGGAGCTACAGCTTGGTATTCCAGGGAAAGTATAATCTTCCTGTTCTCCCTAGACAGAAATTTCAGGAAGGGAATGCCTGCTGGGCACATTTGATGGTCCACTGCATAAAGGGGATGCCTGACACAAGATGGCTTGAATGGTGAGTAACACCACTGGCTTCTTCCTTTCTGGTAAGCAGTGATGGCATTGGTGTGGTGACCTGAAGCAGCACCACCCTGGTCTGCTATAACTCTGGAAGGTATAGGATCAGAAGAGGGAGACTGAAACATACTGTAAACATTCCGTGTAGACAGACCACAGTTATTTTAATCACAAAAATAAAACAATTTCAACAGAATAAGCGCTTTCGTCTGCCCAATGCAGACTTCATCAGAATACTGAATGCGAGGTGCCTCTGATTTTTATACAGTTTTTTGAAAGTTAATTGGTAAATGAATAGCTAATTAAACCTGGGAATTAGATACCAATTACACAATTTAAACAATCTCATGTTAAATTTAAAGACAAACGCTATAAATAAATGGGTTATATACCATGTGAAATGGTTTGGTTTTGAAATAACACAGAAAATATCCATTGAATTACATCATAAAGTGCATATGTGCCTAGGCTTTTAATATAATTTAAATCAATATTAATTTAGTTTAAAATAGTTATTATAAAAATAAAATAATATGATTTATATATAAACCTGAGGTGAATATAAACTGTTAAATTTATATATATACCTGTAATAGATATAAACTGTTGAAAAAACAATGAAAACTGTACACATTAAAAAATACATACTTAGTTCAATAAAAACATATTATATATACATAGAAAAAAGCATATTTCTGGTTGAATACAAAAAATATTTAAACTATTTGTATCTAAAAAATACTGTTGGTTAAAAAACATGCTATACATTTAAGTGGTTAAAAAAGTTTTTTGAAAAACTTTTTTATTATATATATATGCAAGTATTTGTATAAGCATTCAGCATATGTTATATAATATATGATGTTATTTTATATTTTATGAATTAATTTGCAAAAATAAATAAACTTTTTAATATAAATATACAAATGTTAAAACAACTAGCAAGGTAACAATTCTTATTAATGTTTGATATATTGGTCATAGTAAACACATGGTCCACAGCTAGATATATAAATCTAACCATGTTGGTGTGGTATTTTCAAGTATGTTTATGAAAATCTTTTTATAAATCATGAGTTAATTAAACCAAGTATGTCAAACTATAGGGACAAATATTTAAACTCTCGATGCTTTGTCTATTAAAATGGCTTTGATATTAGTGTACTCATTGAGCCCCGGTGGTATATTTGATTTTAACCTCAATTGCCATTTGATTTCCTTCTGAAGTAATATATTCTTTACATCACCTCCCCTGGGGTCTGTTTTAATAAGTTCCAAGATTCCAAACTTAAAATCTATAAAACCTACACACTCAATAGAGTGTTTAAACAATGCACTAGTCTCCTTTCTCCTTTTAATGTCATTCATATGTTCATAGATTCTCTCTCTGAGGGTCCTCTCGGTCTTACCCACATAAAAAGAGGGACATTTAGTACAAATGGCCAAATACACTAACATCTTACTACGACAGTTACCTTTGCAAAAGGCAATTTTACTTTTTAAGCCATTTTCTAGTTTTATTTCCTCAGCTTGATTAATGTATGAACATTGTCTACACCTGCCACATTTTATGGAACCTTTCTTTTTATCAAATTTTGTGTTTCCAGTTTCAAAAAGTCTTTTAAAATTTGTAGCAGTCTTGTATATGAATGATGTTTTTTTTCCAACTGTCTCATAAATCTCTTTATTGGTCTTAAAAATAGACCAATTGTTTTTAATAATATTAGTGAAACAGTCTGAAAATTCATTATATTCTACCATACAAGCACCCATATAATCCATAACATTGTTTAACTTATTCTCTTTCGGTGTAAACTTCTTACCTAGTAATGGTATGAATTTAGTACCCCATCCATGGTATACTTCTTCCAAAATATCACCAACAAGTTGTCTAGGATAGCCCCTTTCCAAAAATTTTTCCATTAAAAAAGAAAATTCATACTGTAAATCTTGGTGTTGTGAGGTCATCCTCGCTATTCTAACTGCCTGTCCCTTAATAATGCTTTTCTTTTGATGAAAGGGATGTTGGCTGTTGAAATGTAGATAGCTGTTACACCATGTATTTTTACGAAAGATGTTGGATTTGAAGCCAGTAGCAATTTTACTCAGGGTAATATCCAAATAATTTATACTGTTGTGATCTATTTCATGGGTAAAAGACAAAAAAGTGGTGGTTTGATTTATATATGCCATGAATTCACTTAAATCATCTGTAGTGTCTTCCTCCCATAATAGAAAAATATCATCCAAAAATCTAAGATATATTTTTATGTTTTTCATATATGGGCTAGCAAAGATGTATTCCTCTTCCCACTCCAGAAGAACCAAATTAGCATATATACCATGGCCAAATCTGTTTATAATATTCCCCTTGGAATGTAATAAAGTTGTTGTCAAGGACTATTTCAGTCAATTCTAATACTAATTTTTTGTTATCCAAAGATGACTTGAAATATTTATGTACACAATTCTCAAAATATTCAAAGCCCATAATTCTGGGTATGCACGTAAAAAGATCTTTAACATCTATGGTCACAAATTTGATTGTCTCTGACCATAAATTGTCTGTAATTTTACCCAAAAAATCCCAAGAATCTTGTACCAGATGTGTTTGGGTCCTGACAATTTCTTTCAATTGGTGGTCAATAAAAACTGCTAAGGGGTGGGTTTTAGACTTTTGAAACTATGGAGGTTTCAGAATGTTTTTGTGTATCTTTGGTATTGCAAAAATTTGAGGTATATAAGGGTATGTTTGTTTCAAAAAATTGTATGTTTCTTTCCCAATCCTGTTTTCTATAAAATATTCCTCCAACCAACTGTCTATTCTTCTGTAGGCTATTTGAATCTCATTGTAAGACACAGTGGTATAAGTTTTTTCATCCATCAGTAAATCAGTTAAGGCATTAGTATAAGCTTCCTGATAATATATTACCACTCTACCACCTTTATCCGGTTGCATGAACCTGAAATTTGTCTCTTTCCTTAAATTTTCAGGTAGTGTTAACTCCTTTTCATTTAAATTATTAACTTTTTTCAACCCTTTTGTCCTTCCAAAGGTGTCATAAATATCATTGGTAACTATTGCCTCAAAAGTGCCAATGACAGGGTGTAATGGGGGGTTAAAAATACTGCTCCTACTGAGCATTTGAATATTATCAGGTGGTTCTATTTCAGAATTATTCCCTGATTTTTTGTGTTTACAAGTAATTTTCAAATTTAATTTTCGAAGAAATATTTTTAATTCTAATAATATATTTGCCAAATCACCATATGTTGTCTTAACAAACTTAAAACCCTTTGAAAATAATTCAAAGTGTTGTTTTTCCACTTTTAAATTGGTATAATTGTGTATTTTGAAACCCTTGTATACATATGTAATACCATTTTCCTCTGTTTGAATGTCATCTATCTCCCTCTCCTCCCCCTGGTTCTCCATGCAAAATCTGTCCCACCCAGGTGTTCCTGCGGTCCTGGATCTGAGGGAATACGTTGTTTGTTTGCTAGTCTTTCCAAAGTTTCAGTATCTTCATGAAATGAATCCAACTCATCCAAATGACCATTTCTTGGTTCAAATCTTTCCTGAAATTCCACTCTCTTATTTCTTCCTGGGTCTTTATTAGGCCCGTTTTTATAATTGGAAGTATAATTACCCTGATTTTTCCATGTCTTCTGGAATGGGGGGGGGGTAACTTTTACCCTTCTTATACTGTTCCCTGTCCCTAGATAATTTACCTTGCTTCCTTAAATAAACTTTGTCGATCTTAATTTCAACTCTTTTTAAAATTTTAGTATATAGGTTTTCATAGTCATCAAACAGTAAATCATTAACAATTTCATTCTGGTAATCATTCACCTCATTAAAAAGTTAATATTGATTTAGATTATATTAAAAGCCTAGGCACATATGCACTTTATGATGTAATTCAATGGATATTTTCTGTGTTATTTCAAAACCAAACCATTTCACATGGTATATAACCCATTTATTTATAGCGTTTGTCTTTAAATTTAACATGAGATTGTTTAAATTGTGTAATTGGTATCTAATTCCCAGGTTTAATTAGCTATTCATTTACCAATTAACTTTCAAAAAACTGTTTAAAAATCAGAGGCACCTCGCATTCAGTATTCTGATGAAGTCTGCATTTATTCTGTTGAAATTGTTTTATTTTTGTGATTAAAATAACTGTGGTCTGTCTACACAGAATTTTGATTCGTTTTTGGTGGAGTACTATACTTGTTGTGACTTATACTGTAAACATTATTTATCAGTAGCATTGCTTTCCACTGTCTTAACTGTTGCTCATGAATACTAATGAGTATATACTTCATTTTTGAGAGTAGTAGTAGTAGTGGTGCCTGAATAAGGCTGGATACTGCAAAAGGCAGGAGCTCCTCTTCCGGTAGTAGGGCATATATGATATCTATAGCAATCCGATTTACAGCTGTAATTTTGTTTGTAGCATATTTGTGTATGATCATTTTTCCAATTTTTGTTATCCTTCTGCCAGTACAGTGTGAAAGAAGAGAAGGAGGAGGTAAGGCTGCTGTGACCTCACTCTACATCAGCCATTGCATTTGACTATATATCACCAGGGTCTACTAGCTGTAGCTCTCAACAGTGGCCTATCATGCAGCCATGTTAACATTCCATCCTATTCCCCATCTTGTGCCTTCCTTCTGTCATGCGTCAACCACCAGTTCCTTGTTTGTTGTTCAACCCTCTCCATCATCCTTTGCCCATCTTCTGTATGTATATGTCCAACTACGTTCCTCCTTACGTTTTGTATGTATATTGCCCCTTCAGTCTATGTATGTTCTTTGTCTACCCCACTACCTGCCCTCCTTACTGTATCCTTACTGCCATTCCCTCCCATTCTCTTTTGTAACACCTAAAAAAGGCTCTTTCCCACAAAATAATTACACTTTATTCCCTTAACATTGATACATTTTGGTTATCCTTCTGTATTTCAATCTCCTTCTTGTTCTCCATTTCGTACTTTCCTATATACTACTCTGCCATTTTTATGATTAAGAGGTTTGAGACTTTGCTACGCACATAGACAATGATGTATGTATTAGCCACTATGCTGCCCTTCTTATGTTGCAATGGCACTAAATATGGCTCTGTGATGCTACATTGTACATGAGCCTGCGTTACTCAGCCACACTGCCATGCTTTTCCTGTGATGTCTGCCATGTCAGTAACTTTTGTTACTGCAGTGCTGCTCCTGACATGGAGGAACATAGTGCTGCTAATTCCATTACTGTTATACCTTTCTTTCCTTGTGCAGTCCTTTGCTCTCAACAGGTGTTACTTACTGACACATATATGTATATCTATCTATATATATATATATATATATATATATATATATATATATATATATGGGTCCCCTTCAAAGGATCGAAATTTCACAACATCGAACCTCTGATCATCGAAGAGCAGAGGATCGAAGCTGTGAAATATCAAACCTACGAACCTAAAGAAAAAAAAATCTAAAACATGAAAACTTCTTATTTCACATTTTTGCAGGGGGGGGGCATGCCCCCTGCACCCGCCATGTGGGGGGGCTGCCCCATCCACACCCCCTGCTACTTAAATATACCAACTCTGAGATCGCACTACAGTGAAGACAATGGTAAATTTCCTGTTCTGCACTGTACTGCAGTCTCCATTTACAAGGTTTGATATTTCACAGCTTCAATCATCTGGTCTTTGATCCTTTGAAGGGGACCCATATGATTAACTGTGCAGCTCTTCTTGAAGTAGGTACCTTGAAATTCAGCAGTGCACGAACACACACTGCTTGATTATTACTCCTGTCCTGATTTTTCAATTCCTTAAAAGGTAACAAGTCTGTTCCTTGATTAGCCACTCTTGGACCAAACACAAGGTTGCTGACTTGCTTATAAATGTTTAAATGGGATTGTACCAAATGGCTTGTTAAATGTTCATCTAAGAGACAACTATAACCTTTACCTTGTGTATTACTTTATCTGTCAACTGAATCTGTTTGATTAGACTGATGTATCTCCATTCCATGAATCCAAAGTAGGATGCCCTGTTTCCTGTACCTGATTTGCCTGTTGGTACTCAGCAATTCTTTTTCTTTCTTTCAAAAGTAGTTTGATTATTTTCCCTTCTGGTAGGATCAGCCTGGAAGCCCAATAGTTTTTTTACCCTGCACTACTTACAGTTTTGTAAATAAAAGTCACATTTGCCTTCTTTCAGTTATTAGCAATCCCTCCATGGTTCAAAAATTAGATAATATGTTTCAGGCAGTGCGGTTTCCTCTGACATCCCAAAGACATGTAATAAGTTGGCTGGCAACTCTGAATTGTCCATAGTTATATGCATGCTGTGTGTATGAAACATAAGGGGGGCATGGGAATCTACTTCCATTAACACAAAACCCTCCCCCCAAAAAAACTTTTGTGCTGAATTAAAACAAAGGATCTGATCTTAACACTCATGACCATTTAGAGTCCCCCCCATGACATTCGAAGAGATTAACAAAACAGAGGGGGTTAGGAGGCAATCAGACTTCCCTGCAAGGTGAAAGACTACACATGAGGAGGAGATCCTACAAATGGAAATGCAAAAAGGAAAAAACTTACTGGAAGATGATGTGCTAGTTAGTGATGATGGCATTATTCACACATTTCATGATTTCAACATTTTTAATTACAATAGTATAGGGTTAGATAAACAACACTTTGCACTTTTTGAAAAAGGGTTTCATTTTGTTCCCATCTACCACTTTGATACTGTGGGCACTGTATGCGAGTTAAAACTTTTTTGCGAGGAAACTGACTATCTATACAATTTGCTTGAGATACTGGCAATGGTGATAATAATCAAATAAAGAAAAAGAGCACTTATCTACCTACCCCCACCCTACTGTCAGGATGCTTGAAAGAGCATGTGAGCAAGATATTTACAAAATGAATACAAGAAGAACCTTACATAAATACAAACTGAATTTAACTCAGGAAGAATGGGCATTATTAAATAGTTTAAACAGTAACACCAGGATAAGAATAATGAAACCCAACAAAATTGGAGGGATGGTAATATATAATAACACTGACTTAAGTAACACTTTCAGTATACTTCCGAGATGACTCCACCTATGAAGTCAGTTCCATTAATCAAGTCAACATAGCTTATAAGAAAATAGATTTATTTTTGAATGATCAGTGTTTACAAGTTAACTAAAGATCCATGTGATTTTTTAAGGAAAACCTCCCCTAGAATTCCCATGAACTTTGGTATACCCAAAGTTCATAAGAATATTGCATATCCACCCTTCAGTCCTATTGTAGCGTCTCAATTTTCAAAAACTATTTCCTTGGCCTCTTTTATTGTCAGACTCTTAAAACCTGTATTACTACCTAGTCCCATATTTTGGAGGACTCCTGGGACTTTTTAATTTGTTTGAAACAGGACTTATGGAGTGAGAATTTGATTTTCCTTACAGTTGATGTAGTGGACCTTTTAGTTGCATTCCAAAATTTGAAGGACTCAAACTTTTTTGTGAAAGTTTAGTGGAGTGTCATTTTCTTTCTAATGCTGAAGTCAATTTGATTAATGACCTTATGGAATTGGTGCTTGAAAGCAATTTTATTTATTTTGAGGGCAAGCTCTACAGTCAAACAAAAGGGGTAGCTATGGTGGCAGCATGTGTCCCTATTTATGCCAATTTGAAATCTTGGGAATCCAATGGTGTTTTTATTATGTAACTTTTTAAATACTGTAGATTATATGTTACAGTTTTAGATGATGTGTTTAATTGTCACCAATTCCATTGTAAAAAGAGCATTTTTAAAGGGCAATGATTTAGGCTGGCCAGAATGATCTCAAGAACTGATTTATTGAAACCCAAGATGGACAAATTGCATGGTATGTTTATAACTAGCTGGTACTCTAAACAACTAGTAGATGTTATCTCTGCAGAGGTTATCAATGAGTGGGGTAGAAGATACAAGCCCCTTTTAGGTGTACATATCAGACATGTAGAGTGAAAACCAGGGTAAGAATGGGGAAAAAACATTTGAAAAATCCATGGTTTTAAAACACTCAAGTAACTCACATGAGATACGCAAGACCCTGACCTGAGCGAAAAGTGGAACATTTTTAGAACTGATGCATTATTACTGGCCATTGTGGGTACTGCACCTCACTTTGTTTACAAGACAGCTAACAATATTACAAGTTTTCTTGAAAAGAATAGTAACTAAGGAGGAAGTAACTAAGGGAATGACTAAGTGTGGAAGATGCAATTACTGTTCTGATATTCTTTTGGGGTAAAGGTTATGTCTGGACTCATTTAACAAAACATATGTTTATTTAAAGAATGGAACATGTACATCTAGTAAGATAGTTTATATATTGCTATGTGTGCTGCCTGTCCAGCATTTTATATTGGAAAGACAGAGAGGACAAAAGGATTTATGAACATAAATATGTCTTTGTATAAACATTCTATTAATTGTCCACATTTTGGGGGTTTCAAATTTGCTGTACTGGACCTTATTGCACATGATACAAGGGGTGGTAACTGGGAAACTAGACTGAAATACAAAGAGCTACACTTGCAGTTAAGATTAAATGCTTCTATTACTACAGGAATCAACAAGAATGTTTATATTATCCCATTGTTAAAATTAAAAGCTGCAAAACTATAAAACAGTATATTCTGTTGTGGCTGTTCAGAACATATGACTTTCTGTTGTTTTAATTGATCTTTATGGGAGTTCTAATATGATCATTACAGTTAGTTACCATATTAATTTTAGTAGGTTTTCTGACCAATACATATAATATGTTCATAGGTAGGTACTAGGCTATCGGCCATAGGGCCTATACAAGCCTAGCCATAACAATTCCCTGGCTATTTCTTCCCACAATATTTACTTCCCTGTTAAAGTTATGTTTTTAAAAACACATTGTATATATTTTTAAATAATAACAGAGATTTTTAAAAAATATTTTTCATGAATCTTTTGTTTTATATATTTATTAGATTCACAATTTTCAATTTAACAAGTAAATCCTGGAACTAATGTTCAACCAGTTCCACTGATTTTTTAAACAGTTTTTGTTATGCACACCTGTATTTTTTGTATTTTTAATTTGTTCCATACACATTTCAAACATTTTTTAGGGTGTATAAGAAACACTGTGGATTTATGCCAATGATTGTTTAGGTTTACTATACTAACAATTAATTATGGTTACATCAACTGGGGTTGTTATACAAGTGCTATCATGTCTTAGTAAATTATTATTCCAATGAAGTCTTGCTAAGGAGACGAAAATGCTATGTTTTCTATGTAAGGCATTAAATTCAATCATTTTATTTGTGGTTTTTCATTCTCTTTTTTTCAGTTTGGCACACTTTTTTGTGTTCTTGGTTCTGAAGTGTGCTTTGCTACTTTTTGTGGTTTCTCAATCTACTTCCATTCCATACTTGCCTGGTAAACTCTGTGGATTGTCTCATATGTTCTTGGGGTTACTGTAGGAGTCAGATATGATTTAATAGCATTACTTTGACAACATATAGATATCAATGACTTGACACTGTATGAGATAGTTAAAAACTATTTCCTCAAAAAGATGAGCCAGTTTTAAACAAACTGAAAAAAACAGTGGTAATGCTGTTCTTCCAGGCAGCATGTTTTTCTGTTGGAAGCAAGCATTTTATTGCTCATGCAAGTATCTTTATCCATGGCACCCTGATCATAAAATAATCAACTGCAAGGTCACTGAGCCTGAGGGCCAGTACAAGTTTTCAGATCTACCAATCCCTTACAATGAGTGCAACTTTTAGACAAATATTAGTATTTAAGGAGTTAGCTTTTACTTATCTATTATGGCATGCTCCCTGGCTCTAACATTATCATATTTCAGCCATGAACAGGTTATAGCTTTTATTATTAGATCTCTAGTTTTTCTTAAACCTTTCTTTTGTGAAAGAGTGACTGTTAATATTGCATTAACAAGTCTCTGTTTGTGTGTGTGTGTGCTTATGTGTATATGTGGGCACATGCAAATCTTCAAGCTTGACATTATTACTATTTTTAATAGTAAATCTATTTTATTCAGTATTTAAGCCATATCATTATCATACCCTGCCCTTTCCCCTTACTTTTATTAACCATCGCTGTTCTTATCATTGTATAACTGAGGCTGTCTCATAGCTGCTGTGGTAACATATTACTTGGTGATTTAAGAAGCACTGGTTTAAGCAGCAGTAGGCCCAATTGAATTGAATGATTTTACTGGGTTGGTAGATAACGACAAATTCTTCAATAAGGAAGAAAGCAAGCCATGTACTAGTGATGCATGTCATTACTGTTCCCTTCCAAGTGTACCCGAAGGTACTTGGAGAGAGCGAAGAGTCAGTAGAACAGATGTAAATGACAACACTGGGTAGATACCTCCAAGAATAAGGCAGTGGATTTCTGCATAAGCTGAAGATATTCAAGGTCACTATTAGGAAGCTCTACAAAAAGGGCATTATAACAGCCAGTAAGTGCAACCAGTATTAAAATAAATGGACCAAGGATATCTAAACAATAAAAAATTAGTCTGGTTGGTTTGGTCCAGTGCACACGTCATAAGATGTGAACCTGAAATAAAACTCACAAGGTCATATCATCCTAAAAAAAAAAAAAAAACTCGTACCATATCCTATCCACAGTTGACTGCACTTAATCAGAGTTTGGTCCTTTGGTTTCCTCTGGAAAATGTCCACACCTACTGAAGGCAATTTTCACCACTGACTTATAGACTTGCACTCAGAAGAAAAGATAGTATTCCAGTTAATAGGTTAATAGGTAGGTACTAGGCTATCTGCCCGAGGGCATTTATAAGCCTAGCCAGAGTGTGTCGGCTTTCGCCATCCCATTGATTAATTAACTGATCCTGTCAAGCAGAGATAAATGAAGTGATCCCAGGGGTGTATTTTCTGTTATCCATCCACTCGTCAAGGTTCCTCTTAAAGAGTGTTAGTGAGGGGCTCTGCCTGATGTAATTTGGAATTTTGTTCCAAAGCATGGGGAGTCTCTGTGACAGGAATCTATCCCTCCAGCACATTCTATTTATTGTTGTGGTGAGGTTTTAGCTCTCTAGAGGGCGTGGCTCACAGTGACTTGGATTTCTTTAGGTGGAGCATGTGTATCAATTCTGAGTTGGACATGGCTTTGTAAGTCAGGCAGAGATCACCTCTGAGTAAGCGATATGCCACTGAGTACAGCCGGAGTTTTTTCAGTTGGGCTGCATATGACATATGTTTGAGGCCAGTAATCCTCTTGGTGAGGTACTTTTGTGGTCTTTCCAGCTGTTGGAAGTGTCTTGTGAGGTACATCCCAAGTGGGGCATTGTACTCTATGATAGGTCTAATGAGTGATGAGTAGAGGGGCACTATAACCTCTTTATTTCTAGATGCAAACCCTTTAGTAATTCGATAGGCCACAGAGAAGGATTTCCTAACTACTTTGGCAATATGATTGTTAAAGGAGAGATTACTGTCTACCTGGGTCCCCAGATCTCTTATTACCTCTTCTGTATTAAGGGGGCTGCCACCTATGTGGTAATTCGTGGGTGTTTTGTTTTTCCCAGATGGGATGACTATGCATTTTTTGGCATTTAGCTTGAGGCCATGACTTTGGCACCAGGTATCCGTCTCAGTAAGGCCCTTTTGGAGGATGTCCGTGTCAGCCAGAGAGTCAATTATGGCTCCTAGTTTGCAGTCATTGGCGAACTTGGTTAGCCATAGTCCTCCTGTGTTTGTCTGTACTTCTGAGAAGTATATGCCGAACAGTAGGGTTCCCAGGACCGAGCCTTGCGGGACACCACATGTGAATGGTTTAGAGTTGGACCTGGAGCCCGCTATTCTTACCGTGTGAGTTCTGTCTGTAAGACAGTTGGTAACCCATTTCGTGACGTAGGGGTTTATGTTCAGGCTGGTGAGTTTTTCTGTAATACCCGAGTGGGGAATGGTGTCAAAAGCCTTGGCGAGGTCAAGGTAGGCTGTGTGAACCACCTTTCCCTCGTCTATGGCCTTGGTGACTGTTTCGAAGAAGTCAACCAGGTTTAGTAGGCATGATCTGCCCTTAACAAAGCTGAACTGGGTCAGGTCAAGTGTTTGGAGGTTCCTTTGTTAATGAGTTCCATGATGATGTGCTCCATAGCCTTGCAGACTAGGCTAGTCAGGTTTATGGGGCAATAGTTACCAGGGTCAGTTGTGGCCCCTACTTTGTGGAGAGGAATAACTGTTGCTATGAGCCATTCTATGGGCATGTAGCCTGTGGAGAGGCTGAGGTTGAAGAGCATGTTTAGGTGGGGGGTTAGTTCATTCTGTAGTTCATGCCAGATGCAGCCTGGGACACCATCTGGTCCCATTGACACTGTGTTTTTGGCTTTTGAAAGGGCTGTTTTCACCTGTACGTCTGTGATTTTTGGGATACTACACTTTTCCGGAATTGTTGTGGACCCTTTTGGAGGTGAGAGGGGGGTGAAGTTTGCACTGAATCTATCTGCCAGGATGTTGGCAATATCAGTAGGTTCAGTATATTTTGTGATATTTTGCACTAGTTCAGTGCATATCTGCGAGTTGCCACATAGATTCTTAACATAGCTAAAGAAGGCTTTGTGGTTATCTTTTGAATCCTTGGCTATTTTTCTTTCAAAGTTAGCCTTGGATGATTTCATGAGGGACCTTAGTTTCTTACTGATACTGATCAGAGATGTCTTTCCTTCTTGGGATTTGCTCTTTTTCTGAACTAGTTTCCTCCTTCTATTGTATAGCCTGTTTATTGCAGGGGTCCACCAAACTGTTTTCCTTCTCTTAGAGGAGTGAGTCTTGGTTTTGCTAGGGATGACATGATCTATGCATCCTTGTAGGTGCTCATAGAGTGCATTTGTAAAGGTTTCTGCATCTTGGGCAGCGTTATCCTTTAGCATGGGGGCTGTGAAACCTACCACCTCTGTCTTAAGGAAGGTGAAGTTTGCTTTAGAAAAGGTTTTTACTGTGTTTTCCTTAGTTGGGGGTGGTGGTGGGGTGTGGACCTCCAGAGTGATTAGTTTATGGTCTGATCTAACCAGTGACAGGTTGACCTCAGGTGTGGAATACCTGTCACCCATGTTGGTGATGACCAAGTCCAATATGTTTTCACCGCTGGTAGGGGAGTTTACCAGCTGATCCAAGGCATTTGAGTTGATGAATTCCAGGAAGCGCTGGGCCTGGGAATTTGTACTGAGTAGTTTTCCCAGTGAATGGTAGGGCAATTGAAATTGCCCAATATCAGGGTGTTTGGTAGGACCTTCATGTTTTCCATTGTCTCCAGAAAGGTGGAGTGGTGGGTCCTGGGTCATGGAGAGTGATCTGTAGCAGGCCACAATTTGCATTGCAGATTTGCCCAATGTTAGTTGCACATGGATGATCTCAGAGGTATCATGCTGTGCCACTAACCTGGAGGTGTAGGTATCCTTGATGAATATGGATACACCCCCTCCTTTCATGTTTCAGTCTGTGTTCTGTGGTCGAAACATGTGATTTGAGTTGTGGCCCGGTATTGCTGGGGTGCTCTCTGGAGCCTTGAACCAGGTTTCAGTTACTGCACAGATGTCGACGTTCTCCATACTGAGGAGTGCTTCGAGCGCGTGCATTTTGAGATTTAAACTCCTAGCGTTGAGTAGCATAACCCTCAGTTTTTTGTTAATTGTGTTATTTATGGAGGTGGGTTTGAGTTTTGAGCCTTGCCTAAAAAAGGCACTATGGGGGCAGCAAGATCCTTGGTCAGTATTCGAAAGCCTAGGGGTGACAGGTGCAAGCCATCTCTTGCGATGCAACGCGGCTTGTCGAGCATGTCGGCCCATGCTGACAGACACTGGATCCCCTTTGAATGACATCAGAAGCTTAGCCAATTGTTGAAATTGATCATTTTTTTCTTTATACTGAGGTATCATTCTTGGTGAGGGCAGGATGCTACTCAGGGTTAGGGTCATACCAGCCTGGGCTGCATGATCAGAGCACTCTTCCATGTCTCTTTTCATGTAATCCAGGGAGGTACTTTTCAGGTCATTCACACCAACATGAACAATGACAGAGTCATATTTGTACTTGTTCTGGAGTGACCTGAATGCTTTTGTTATGTGGCGGATTCTGGCTCCCAACAGGCACCTAACAGTAACCTTCTGCTTGTCCAGCCTAGTGAGTGGGACATCAGTGTGCCTGACTATAGAGTCACCTATTACTAGTGTGTTAGGTATGTTATTTCGCCTTAAGGGCTGTGATTGTGCAGCAAACTGATTTTGTGTTTTATGTGTTGTCAGGTTGTTTGGGTGTCTGCTTTGGAGGTCTCTGATGCTTTTGCAGGTTTTTATTTAGAGCCTCTGAGTATGATTTTATGTATTTATGTGTATTTTTTGCCAGTGCTGTTTTAGTAGGTCTGCATGCAGCTGGAGGTGTGGTGCAAGTGTTAACCTTCTCCTCTTGACTGTCTGTTCCAGTCTTGGGTGGAGACAGCTTAGCTTCCACTTTGGCTGTATAATTGCATCTCTCGCATATATTAGTGTTTTGTGGTAGGAGGAGAGGGTTGTCTATGTACATGAGGCAGTTGTAACATTGCCTCAAGATACCCAGATTAACCAGCTGGACTGAAGAGTGCACCTGAAGTTGCCCTTTCTTCACGCCTGAAAAGTAGAGTGAGCTGCTTAGTCACTTGGTTGGTGAGGGGTGAATAAAGAACAAACTCAGAAATGTCCAAAGAAACCAACTAGCAAATGAAAATAAGGCTCCAGGCTCCTTCCTTCGTTAAAATTCAAAGAGTTTTAATTGCTTTAAGCGCGATCAGTAACAGTACACTTTTCGTCAGTAAATAGTAAACCAACTTCTTCAGAAGCAAAACAGTGCTTAACATAAGCACCAAGCTTAAATACTCAAATGTTCCCTAGTACACTGAAAGCCACCATTAATTAAGGTAGTAAATAATAGTTTTCACCTGGTGGTAGTTGTCATGGTTACCCTCCTTTATAGGGCTAGCTTTACAAGCAGCCAAGAACAAGATTTTCTGTTCATGTAGAGCCTTAATACTCTTTTCAGTTACCGGGTTTAAAAGTATTTAAACAATGATGGTAAACAATAATATTAATATTAATATTAAGCAACGGACAAACCCTAACCCTAATAAGTCAAATTCAAACATATGCCAAAATGCATTTTCGTACAAAAAACAACATATTCCATTGAATAAAAAAGTACATCAATGTGCAAAAATTACTATTAAAACATTCAAACAAAACCACACAAGTTCAGTCGCAGAATAGATTTAAATAACACCCGTATATAGCACGGTTGTTTAAACTCACCTCAATAGAGGCGGAACCAACACTGTGTTGATATGAAATACTTTTAAAAGGTGATATAGCTGCTAAAATATTAAAGGTATCAGAACTGTTGTTAGGGGTTGGACCCTTCTAAGTCAAGTACTGGCATTCAAACCCGTTCCACATCAACCCCTTTGTCAGCCATTAATTATAATAAAATACTCGCGTGGCTGCACACATATCACCCCTAGTTTTAAGTATAAATACTTCTCATATTACAAGTAAAAAATAATAATGAATAAAAATCGAAAGAATAAGGAACCAATTATAGAGTGGCCTGAGTAAACACATGTCGCCCAATTTTGAGACAGGTAGTTCTCATGCTACAAAAAATATATATGAAATCAAGTTCGAGGCTGTCTGTGCAGATAATATCCCCCGTTTAAAGAAACTAAACCCACGGACAGTCAATGAGCCCAAGCCTTAAGGTTACACATTATAGTCATAGTACTTGGTCTTTCATGCCTAATGGAAAGAAAGTAATTACTAGGTCGATAATTCTATATTTTATATTTTATATATATTATATATATTACATATATTTATATTTATTATATATATTATATATATTTTATGTTTCCAGAGCCACAAGGGCGGGAGACTTAAACCTCGACACGGCTATTAATAGGACGTGCTGGAGGGATAGATTCATCACCCAAAGACTCCCTATGCTGTGGAATAAAATCCCGGTATATGTGAGGCAGAGCACCTCGCTGGCCTTGTTCAAGAGAAATCTTGACCAATGGATGGGAGATCGCAGATATACTCCAGGGATTACCTCAGTGTCACTGCTCAACAGAGGCACAGCAAAATAATGGGTATAGTTCCCCATACTAAAGGGGTGGCGTAAGCCACAAAACTATGGGCTAGGCTTGTAAATGCCCTCGGGCAGATAGCCTAGTATGAACCTATGAACCTATGAACCTTTAATGTGTTTAATAAATGTTTAAAATTAGTTGTAGTTATGTCATAGAAAAATTGGGTGTGCAAGTCCCACAAAAGTGAAATTGAATATAGGTTGAAAATTAAAAGTCAAAAATTAAGAGTAAAAGTGGAAATACTAGCCTTTTCCATTATTGATATTATTGCTCAACCACTTTCAATGACTAATTTTAATTGCACAACCAATTAATAAAATGACAACACAACCCCACTAAAGGTGTCGAGAGCCAATTCTCTCGGATTCCCACGAGTCGGGAACTCATGGGAATCCGAGAGAATTGGCTCTCGACATCTTTAGTGGGGTTGTGTTGTCATTTTATTAATTGGTTGTGCAATTAAAATTAGTCATTGAAAGTGGTTGAGCAATACTATCAATAATGGAAAAGGCTAGTATTTCCACTTTTACTCTTAATTTTTGACTTTTAATTTTCAACCTATATTCAATTTCACTTTTGTGGGACTTGCACACCCAATTTTTCTATGACATAACTACAACTAATTTTAAACATTTATTAAACACATTAAAGGTTTTGGCCATGAAACATAAAATATATATAATATATATAATAAATATAAATATATGTAATATATATAATATATATAAAATATAAAATATAGAATTATCGACCTAGTAATTACTTTCTTTCCATTAGGCATGAAAGACCAAGTACTATGACTATAATGTGTAAGGCTTGGGCTCATTGACTGTCCGTGGGTTTAGTTTCTTTAAACGGGGGATATTATCTGCACAGACAGCCTCGAACTTGATTTCATATATATTTTTTGTAGCATGAGAACTACCTGTCTCAAAATTGGGCGACATGTGTTTACTCAGGCCACTAATTGGTTCCTTATTCTTCGATTTTATTCATTATTATTTTTTACTTGTAATGAAGTATTTATACTTAAAACTAGTGATATGTGTGCAGCCACGCCGAGTATTTTATTATAATTAATGGCTGACAAAGGGTTGATGTGGAACGGTTTGAATGCCAGTACTGACTTAGAAGGGTCCAACCTAACAACAGTTCTGATACCTTTATTTTAGCAGCTATATCACCTTAAAAGTATTTCATATCAACACAGTGTTGGTTCGCCTCTGAGGTGAGTTTAAACAACCGTATATACGGTGTTATTTAAATCTATTCTGCGACTGAACTTGTGTGGTTTTGTTTGAATGTTTTAATAATTTTTGCACATTGATGTACTTTTTTATTCAATGGAATATGTTGTTTTTTGTACGAAAATGCATTTTGGCATATGTTTGAATTTGACTTATTAGGGTTAGGGTTTGTCCGTTGCTTAATATATTAATATTATTGTTTACCATCATTGTTTAAATACTTTTAAACCGTAACTGAAGAGTATTAAGGCTCTACATGAACAGAAAATCTTGTTCTTGGCTGCTTGTAAAGCTAGCCCTATAAAGGAGGGTAACCGTGACAACTACCACCAGGTGAAAACTATTATTTACTACCTTAATTAATGGTGGCTTTCAGTGTACTAGGGAACATTTGAGTATTTAAGCTTGGTGCTTATGTTAAGCACTGTTTTGCTTCTGAAGAAGTTGGTTTACTATTTTCTGACGAAAAGTGTACTGTTACTGA
>NC_056748.1:410857383-410892383 GCF_019279795.1 Protopterus annectens | reverse complement strand
GCTCAGCGGGATTGGGATTTCATTACATGCAGCATGTCCAACAGCTCTGGGTTTGACATAGCTTTATATGTTAGGCAGAAATCACCTCGGAGTAGGTGACATACTACCGAGTAAAGCTGGAGTTTTTTTGAGATGGTCAGTGTAGGGCATCTGTTTGAGGCCAGTAATCCTCTTTGTGAGGTACTTCTGTGGCCTTTCCAGCTGCTGCAGATGTCTCGTGAGGTACATTCCAAAAGAGGCGTTGTACTTTATAATGGGTCTAATGAGTGTCGAGTAGAGGGGAACAATGACCTCTTTTTTCCTGGATAGAACCCTTTTGTGATGAGGTGTGCCACGTAGAAGGATTTCCTGACTACTGTGGTGATGTGATTATCAAAGGAGAGATTACTATCCACCAGGGTCCCCAGGTCTCATCACACATTCGGAATTAAGTAGACTGCCGCCTATGTGGTAGTTCATGGGTACAGAGTTTTTACCAAAGATGACAATGCACTTTTTGGCATTTAGCTTGAAGCCATGGCTCTGACACCAGGCATCTGTCTCAGTGAGGCCATTCTGTAGGATGTCCACATCATTTGGGGACTCGACTATGGCTCCTAGTTTACAGTCATCTGTGAACTTCTTTAGCCAAAGGCCTTCTGTGTTAGCCTGCATTTCAGAGAAGTAGATACCAAACAGGAGAGGTCCCAGGACTGAACCCTGTGGTACTCCACTTGTCACTGGTTTGAAGTCAGATTTGGAGTCTGCAACTTTTACAGTGTGGGTTCTGACAGTGAGCCAGTTGGCAACCCATCTTGTGACATAGGGATTTATACCTAGTTTAGTGAGTTTAGTTATAATTCCAGAATGGCGGATGGTGTCGAATGCCTTGGCGAGGTCAAGATAGGCTGTGTGAACCACCTTACCCTTGTCTACAGCTTTGGTAACTGCCTCAGAGAAGTCGATTAGGTTCAAGAGGCATGATGTGCCTTTCACAAACCTGAACTGGGTGGGATCCAGAGTTTGGAGGTTACCAATGTCTTTGTTTATGAGTTCCATAATGATACATTCCATGGCCTTACAGACCCAGCTCGTCAGGCTAATAGGGCGATAGTTCCCAGGATCAGTGGTGGCTCCCCCTTTTTGGAGTGGGATAACTGTTGCTGTGTGCCATTCAGGGGGCACAAAGCCTATTGTGAGGATATGATTGAACATGGTGCTTAGGTGAGGAGCCAGTTTGTTCTGAAGTTCATGTAAAACGCAGCCTGGGATGTTGTCCGGTCCCATGGATGCTGTGTTTCTGGAGAGTGCAGCTTTTACCTGCATAGTTGTGATTACAGGGAATCTGCATTCTTCCTGTATAGATATGGGTCCTTTAGTGGGTGAGAGAGGGGGGTAAAGTTAGCACTGAACCTATCTGCCAGGATGTTGGCAATATCAGTTGGTTCTGTAATTTTCGTGCCGTTGTGCTGTAACTCAGAGCAGATCTGGGTGTTGCCGTTGAGATTCCTGAAATAGCTATAGAATGCTTTGTGGTTGTCTTTAGAATCAGTGGTGATTTTGTTTCCGTAGCTAGCTTTGGAGGATCTTACAACGGATCTTAGCTTCTTACTGAGGCTAACCAGGGAGCTCCTTCACTCATGGGATTTTACTCTCTTTTGCAACATTTTCTTCTTTCTGTTGTAGAGTTTGTTTATGGCAGGGGACCACCACATTGGCTTCCTTTTTTTTGGAGGATAGCATCCTGGTTCTGTTTGAGATAGCATGATCCATGCACTCGTGTAAGTGGTTATAGAGTACATTTGTGCAGGATTCAGCAGTTGTAACTGTATTGTCCATCTGCATGGGTGTAACGAAGTTTGCCATGTCTGTCTTAAGAAGCATGAAGTTGGCTTTGGAGAATTTTTTTACTGTGGTTTCCTTAATGGGGGTGGGGTGGGATGTGGATATCTAGGGTGATTACCTTATGGTCGGATATGACCAATGAGAGTTGTTGACTTCAGGTGTGGAACACCAGTCACTCATGTTGGTAATGACTAGGTCTAGGATATTGTTGCCCCTGGTGGGGGTGTGGATAAGTTGATTCAGGGCATTGGAATTTATGAATTCCAGAATGCTTTGAGTAAAGGAGTTGGTACATGAGTAGTTTTCCCAGTTAATGGTGGGGTAGTTGAAATCGCCCATTATTAGGGTGTTTGGTTGAACCCTAATATTTTACAGTATATCAAGAAAAGAGGAGTGGGAATCCTGGGGCATGGTGGAGGATATGTAGCAAGCTACAATTTGGATTGCAGTTTTGCCCAGAGTTAGTTGCACTTGGATAACCTTGGATGCATCATGCTGAGCAACTAGCCTGGAGGTGTGGATATCCTTAATGAACATGGGCACACCTCCACCTTTGGTGTTCCAGTCCAGGTTAGATGGCCGAAAAGTGTGGTATGAGTTATAGCCTGGTAATGCAGGGGTGCACTCTGGAGCCTTGAACCAGGTCTCAGTCACTGCACAGATATCGATGTTCTCCATTTTAAGGAGTGCCTCGAGAGAGTGCATTTTGAGATTTAGACTTCTAGCATTGAGCAGCATTACCCCAAGTTTTTGCTTGCCTGTTCCTGTTACGGTGATGAATTTGTCATTTGAACCTTGCCTAAAAAAGGTACTATAGGGGGGTGGCAAGAGCCTTAACCAGTATCCGTAATCCCAGGGCTGACAGGTGTAGGCCATCTCTGAAAAAGCATCGTGGTTTGTTGACCATGTCGTCCCAGGCAGACAGATACTGGATCCCCTTAGAATGACACCAGAAGCTTAGCCAATTGTTGAAGTCAATCATTTTGTCCTTGTACTGCAGTAGCATTCTGGGTGATGGCAGGATGCTACTCAGGTCTAGGGTAATACCTGCCTGGGCTACAAGATCGGAGAGCTGCTCCATGCCTCTTTTCATGCAGTCCAGGGAGGTACGTCTCAGGTCGTTCACACCAACATGGACAAGGACAGAGTCATATTTGTACTTGTTGTGGAGTGACCTGAGTGCATGGGTTATGTGGTGGATCTTGGCACCCGACAGGCAGCTGACAGTAACCTTCTCCTTGTTTAGCCTGGTGAGTGGGACATCAGTGTGCCTGACTATAGAGTCACCTATGACTAGTGTGTTGGGTACGTTGTTTTGCCTTATAGGCTGTGGTTGAGAGGCATACTGAGTCTGTGGGCTGTGTGTCATTTGGGTTGTGTTGGGGGCTGGAAGTTGATTGTGTTTCTGCTTTGAAGGTCTCTGTTGCTTGAGCATATTATTATTGAGAGCCTCCGCGAATGTTTTTGTGTTTCTATGTGTGTATTTTGGTGGTGAAGGTTTAGTGGGACTATGTGATGAGCGTGGCGTGGTGCAAGTGTTTACCTTCTCCTCTTGGCTTTCAAGTTCAGTCTTGGATGGAGAGAGAGCTTTACCTCCAGTTTAGCTAGATAAGTGCATCTCTCACAGGTTGTAGTGTTGGGTGGTAGGAGGAGAGGGTTGTCTGTGTACATGAGGCAATTGCTACATTGCCCTGAGATGCCCAGATTCATCAGATAGACAGGAGTGAACACTGGGAGCTGACCCTTGAACATGCCTGAATAAAAAACTATTTTCCTCTAGACAAGTGAGGAAAGTGAGTACAAGAGCTGTTTTTCTCTAAGCAAGTGAGGAAAGTAAGTACAAAAACTGTTTTCCTCTAGGTAATGAGGAAGGTTAAGTGCTGTAGTAATGTGTAGCTTATTTATTGCTTACAACAAGTTCTGAACAAGTGCTGAGCACGAATAAGCAAATTTAAGTGCTAAAACCACAAATCTGTATCTGAAGTAGACTAGTTACAGGAAAGAAACAAGTGCAAATGCGGCTTTTAAATCAAAAAGTTGAGAGAGATGGAAAAATTGCCCAAACGGCCAATTACTACAAATTCTGGGCCAGATAACACTCCTTGTGTGGTAGATAGGTTACCTAGTGCTTACCACTCCCACTGATAAGCTAGAAGACTTCCTTCCAACATAGAAAGGCTTTGGGGGCTCAGGTGCTTACAAACAGTCCTGGATACAGCAAATCTGTATCTGGACTAGACTAGTTACAGGAAAGGGTGGAAACAAGTGCAAATGCGGACTTTTAAATCAAAGTTGAGAGAGATGGATAAATTGCCCAAACGGCTAATAACTACAATTTCTGGGCCAGAACCACGCCTTATGTGGTAGATAGGTTACCTAGTACTTACCACTCCCACTGATATGTCAGTGTGTGTGTCTTACTGCCTGCAATTTTCCTTATAGTCAGCCAGCTAACCCTAAAAAAAGCAGATAGGATGTATAATGTAAGTTTTTAAAACCTCTTCCCAAACCTAGCCCAATAGCAATAGCTGTAGTTAATCCTACTGCTGCTAAACATTTAGTTAATTCCAGTTCTAATCTTTCTGATAAGGATGGGAAGATTATTAATAAAGTATGGAGAAAAAAAGTGTTATGCTTCTGCAACTTTGATTTTCAGAATTTTGCATTGTCAAGCTCATATTTTAAGGTTTATTCTGACTAATTGTTAAATATGAGGAATGTTTTGTCTGCAGTATCTTCCTGCAGGGAAAAATCTGCTTTAAATATTCTAGTTTCTTCTATTGCAGGAAGCACTACTCATTGTTTACAGTGTGTGCATCATTCAGTTGATACTTCTTCAAGGGCTTTAACCACTGGTACTGAGTTGAAGAGATTTGCCTGGCTATGTTCTCAGAATCTCCAAGATAATGTTAAAAATAAGAATTTAAATTGTCCTTTGCATAGAGATTAGTTTTTGGCCTCTCTGCTGCACAGCCAATTAAAATGTATGACGAGAGTGGTACATTGATACAGGGAATCTCTAAAACTGCTCACCCCTGCTTTTCCAAATTTTCTAAGGGATTCCCTAACTCCTCATGCAATTTTGGCAACAAAATAAAATAAACAGTCTCAACAAAATGCAAGTAAAAAGATATTTAAGAAGAAATGGCAGGGAGGTTCCTTAAAAAATTCAGGAATCCCCACAAAATCAACAACAGTCCAACAAACCAGAATTATTATTTAAGAGACCTTGGACCCCCCCCCCCGGCAGACCCTCTTCTCTTCCAGAGAATATGAATCTCCACGTTTGCTTGGCAACAGATACTTTCAGACAAATGGGTTCTGAAAGACATTCATTGAGGTTACAGATGGCAGTGAGAGGAAATTCTTCCTTTCCAGAGGGTAATCCCTCATCCACCAGAGCAAACTCTTATTTCTATCTGTCCTTCATCACATGCTGTTCCAGAGACTGATAGAACCAGTTTCTCCTTCCCAGGTGGGAAAGGCATTTTATTTAAGGATGTTTTTAGTACCAAAGAAAGAAAATGCTTGGAGACCAGTTCTGGCTCTTTCTTTCCAAAACCTGTTTGTGATGGTGCCCAAGTTCAAAATGCTGTCACTTCAAAATCTGTCACCTCTTCTTCCTCATTCAGGTTTAACAGATGCTTATCATCATACCCTATTCATCCAGACCTCAGGTCTTTCTTAAGGCTCTGTGTGCCTGCATCACATTATCACTTCTCTTCCCTATGTAATATCCACTGCACCAAGGATGCACACAAATTGTCTAGCTCCAGTTATAGCTCCTTGTAAGCTACACAAGCTGGAATTCCAAGAGAACATTCAAAGGTCTTTTTTCATTCCTTCACACAGGTTTGTGTTCCTTGGGTGTCAGATAGGGACCTCAATTTAAATAGCTTTTCTTCCACAGCAAAAAATAACTCCACATCTAATTTTATTTCTAAGGTTTTCCACTCAGACTTTGGTGACTGCAAGGGAATGGGTCAGTATTTTGGGTATCATGGCATCTATAAATCCCATTATACTTCTGGCAAGGTTTCCCATGAGAAAGATACTATGGAATCTGAAGTTTCTTTGGTCACAGCACCAACATTCCTTGTCTTTTTCAATCCCAGTCCTGGGGTTTGTTAGAAGGAAAGTCACTTGGTGGAGACAGCAAATATTTTTAAAGATAAGTCTCACCTTCTCCCTCTCTGTTCCAAGGCAGCCAGTCTCCACAGATCCTTGGACTTTGCCAGGGGAGCGGTTTCAGGAGGGAAAAAAGTGCAAGGTGTATAGAACACCAAAGATAGACACAAGCACATAAATATAAAGAAAATGGATGCTCTGATCATGGCACTCAACTCTCTGAATCATCTTTAGTCCCCAGGACCTCTTCAAGTGGTTACAGACAATGCCACAGTCATTTGGAACATCAGCAAGCAAGGTGGAATCAGGTCATACCCTCTTTGCATACTGGCCATGTTAGCTTGAGATATAACTTTACAGGACAATCTCATTCTACAGGTATCCTGCATTCTGTTATAGCAAAATTTGGGGCAAACAAGCTGAGCAGGACAAGGGGAAACCCTCATAGTGGAAACTAAATCAGGGAGTCTCCTAAGATTTGATCGTTCTGTGGGGGAGTTCCTCAAGCAGACCTACTGGCCTTCTCTCTGAACAATCAGCTAGCAAGATTCTGCTAAAGGACTCCATGCAAGCAGGCCTGGAAGACAAATGCATTTTCTTTTCTTTTTTCTTCCTTGTACAGAAACGTTCATGTATGTTTTTCTACACATTCTGCTAATAGCTACAGTACTTCTAAAGATACAGAAGGAATCCCCCAAGATTATTATACTGACTTCCTTCTGGCCCAGTCAACACTGGTTCTCCCTTCTTTTGGAAATTGCCAGGGGCAATTACTATAAGCTTTCTTACAGACTGGATCTACTCACACAAGATCGGGAGGTTCAATACACTCTGACCCCAGTCAACTTCAATTGACTGCATGGATGATGGGTCTTAATTCCCTTTAGGCTCATTTTTACTGAGGACATGCAACAGGTACTAAAAGAGGCAAAAAAGCGTGCTACTTGAAAATCATATATTAGCAAATGGAAAAGGTTTTCTAGTTATTGCAGACAACATAACTGGCACTCATTCAGTACTTGTTTTTCTCTGGTTTTACAATATTTGTGAGAGTTCCTATCATATGTATCTACTTACTCCTCCATCAAGGCTCATTTATTGGCCATTTCAGCATGTCTGCCTATGGATTCTCCTCTTTCAATGTATTCTGATGTTAAAATGTTTTTGAAAGAGGTTTTGCATAAGAGGCATCCTAGAAAACTGGTCACCCCACCTTGGGATCTTAATTTGCTCCAGTTGAACTAGCTAACCTGACTAACCTGAAATTCTTAACATAGAAAACAGTTTTACTGATTGCTCTAACCTCAGCAAGAAGGGTATCTGTGTTTCTTTCTCTTATGGTGAGTCAACTTTACCTCATTTTCCACAGGGATAGAGTTTCTATAAAAATTAATCCTTTTTCATGCCTAAAGTGTTATCCGAGTTTACTGTAAGCCAAACTATCCAACTCAGTTTTTTTTTTTCCTGAACTTAAAAATGAAGGAGAAAGGATACGTCATACATTGGATGTCAACAAACAACAAAGGCACTATCTTGACAGAACTAATTATTTCAGATATTGAGATCAATTGTTATTTCTTGTGATAGTAAAAAGAAGGGACAACCTGTGTCAAAGCAGACTTTTTCCAAATGGCAGTCTAAGGCTATTGCCTTTTGTTATACTAACCGTAACAAAACTATTCCAGGCAGGGTCAAAGCACATTCTTCCAGGACCTTGGCTTCATCTATGGTTTTTGGAAAGGTTTGGGTTCAAGACGTATTTTAGAAGCAGCAACTTTCTCCTTTGTACATATATGTACAAGGCACTACAAGCCTAATTATTTCTGTAGATCTAGATCAGACTTTGTTAGGACCATTCTCCAGGGGCTACTGGAGTCTTCTTTCCAATTCCCAAAATGTATAACTTATGGTAATCTACCCATATAGCTTAGGCTACCGTAGCAGTGATCAATATGAAGAACATGGTGCAGTTCTGTAAGTAAACTTACCATAACAGCAGATGTTCGAATGATCACTGCTGCAGTAGCTGTTCCCTCCCTCCACCCTCACCTTGTTTCTTGGTCTTGATTTTGTCAGATTACGGACTTTTTCTTGTTGCTGTTCCTAGTAATTACGGACTTTTTCTTGTTGCTGTTCCTAGTAATTACGGACTTTTTCTTGTTGCTGTTCCTAGTAATTACGGACTTTTTCTTGTTGCTGTTCCTAGTAATTACGGACTTTTTCTTGTTGCTGTTCCTAGTAATTACGGACCTTTTCTTGTTGCTGTTCCTAGTAATTACGGACTTTTTCTTGTTGCTGTTCCTAGTAATTACGGACTTTTTCTTGTTGCTGTTCCTAGTAATTACGGACTTTTTCTTGTTGCTGTTCCTAGTATTGCCCTTTATTGCTCAGCATCCCTGTTTCTGTTAGCATGAAAGCTGTGAATGGACTGGCACCCAAACCTGTCTTTTTAGTCTGATCAGCTTGAGCTGACTAATGGTTTGTGTGCGTGGAAGGTGCCATGAAGATTTGGAAGCTGACTGGCTGTTATATCCTTGACAGGATATAACCCGTATAGCTAAAGCTACTGCAGCAGTGATTATTTGAACATCTACTGTTAAGTTTACTTACACACCCTTACTTTCCTCTTCTAACCCTATGGCCTTTCTTACACCTCCATCATCACGGTTCAAAGCTTAAGCAATTTTTTTCTTAACCACACTGCAATCCTAGTATTCAGCTTTATATAATTTTCCTCAGATTCCAAAGAATAACAACTATGTTTTCCCACAATTCACAACCTTTATGTAAAGATGATTCAAATCCTGCCTATGTCTCTTACGGGCAGGTGCAATCTGTAAGATACTCAATGCATAGGCACAAATCCATGCCATCTTCTTGCCCCTAGGGGCCATATAGTGGGTAAAATCAGGTTATATTGGCTAGGCTTGTAAGGGGTCTTAACCCGTTAGCCTAGCAATTTTCTATGGACCTATTACAATATAGTCTATAATCTACTCTGTCAGGCTAACCTTCCATCCCTGAGCTTAACACTCTAGAAAGTGCTCTGTCAGTGCAAGTCATTCAAGAAAACATTCAAGGCTACTCAAATTTCTTGAACATGATTTTCTGTAAGGACAGTTATACATTCTAGTATTCCTTCTGTTACTTTATATGGAGTGTCAGATAACAGAATTCTAGATAGACTATCAGCATGCACATGTCCCTTGGATGCCCAGTGCTCAGGCTGGTACTCGGAAGATGATAAAGTTTAAGTAATTTCCTAACAAGTGCTGCTGGCAAGGGGAGTGGCAGACCTTTATGCTCACCAAACTGTTAATCATTTATGGTATATTGCCAACCCAAGGCTTGTATCCCAATAGTACTGAGGGCCTTTTTACTTGCAGAAACAAATCCAGAGCTTTTTGGTGAATGCTTTTTTGATCTGCTGTAGAAGGAATTCTAGAAGAATAAGCAACCGGATGTTCTTCACCTGAATATCTCTCTGAATTACAGCTCCTTGCCATGTGCAAAAAAAAAACACAAATCAAACAGTGTCACTTTAATTGTTCACATCTTTTAAATGTATTAAGTTCTGATGCTTCCATTTCCATGGAACAGATGGCATACTTTACTCTTCTTAGGTGCAAACACCCTACAGTAGCCTACAAATCCAAAGAATACCTGCAAACATGCACAGGGTGAAGGTCACATTAATTGCTTCTAGTTTCCTAGCCAAAGGACAGATGCCAAGTGGTCAGTCTGTGAATTGCTGGGCTTACAACTAGATGTTTTTCTAAAACTTTCAGACCTCATTCTTGCAGTGTCTGTAGTACTTTGAGTTTGCAGAGACTAACAGATCATCATGATATTCCACTGCAATTAAATCTTTCAAAGGGTTGTTCATAATTCCTTGAAAAAAATTAAGATAATCTGTTATTCACATAACAAGCCTATATGCATATTTATACTTGTATATTAAACTGGGTCATCCTTATGTATTCATTTATTAAGTAAACTGGTGCTTTTCAAATCATCTTCCTCCATGACCAGGCTACAAGGGTAAGTGCATTCAGTCTGTCTGTCTGTCTGTCTGTCTCTCTCTCTCTGTTTAATGACAGTTTAGTGTTTCCAGTAACCACATTCTTGTGATGTAACAAGGATAGGATTACCAATGGAAAGTCCATCCAAACAGTGAAAAGAAGCCTGGCTTAAACCCAAAGTTGTGAGGCAAGGATCTTCCCCTAGGCCATTGTACTGTCCAACATCATGAATATCGGTTAATAAACAGAAAACAGATACTTTTTTTTTCTGAACACAGACCCGACACTCATCTTGCCTATTAGCTCTTCTATTCTCAGTAACAGATGCAGTTCCATATTAGATGCTTGCTACACATTTAATATGCAATCTGCAATGCAAACAAATTTAATTATCTTTGTTTCTATAGCATTGAGTACAGTTTATCCACTACTTTTACTAAACTAATATTTTTTCTTGTCTTCCTACTTCTTTGAAGCTTGGGGTCAAGCCTTGCAGTACTTTGGAGAAACATTCAGATTTGGTAGATCAGTTTTCTCACAAGTTTTCCTCACGGTACTTCGTTATGGGTTTCCTGCAGTTCTTCTAATGATCTCATCTCATTCGATATACTGGTCATCAATCTTTATTGGATTCCAGTGTAATACAATCCTTTAAATCTACTACCTCCCAGACAAAGTAGAACTATCTTTAAATCACCACAGATAACAGTAATGATTCCATTTAATTTTACTACAGTACAGCAATTGTAATTAAACCCAATACTAAAAACTTTCTCCAGTATAACATTTAACTGTTATGTTTTACAATCCTTTTGGAAACACCGAGCTGTGATTTGGGCATGTACCTGTAATGTGACTCATAACTAATCAGATATGTACCAAGCATTGAATAGTGCATTATTATTGACAAAAGACCAAAGATAATACAGGTGCAGCAGTCATGGAACCAATGATGTTAAGCAGATCTACAGCAGCACCATTACAGTAAGGTGTGTTACTGCCAGGATGCATTTCACTGTTAAGGCAGGTTACCACAGACAAGTCCATGCATGCAAGTCAGTGGTGTATAACTGCATCTAACTCTTGTTTGTGACATTGTCAGGCAAAGTACCAACCCTGCTCAGCTTATAAATGGATAGGAAAGGAGGAAATAGAAAACCAGGTAAAGAAGAGAACAACAAGCAGCGGTAAATGCACATGTAATCATAACTTATGAAATGTATTTTGAAAAGAGAAAGCACTTTTTGAAAGATTTACCAAAGAAGAGTAAATGGAAAAAGTACGGAAGGAAGGCTGTGGGGAGGATAGAGGCAGACTGTCAGACACCAGGGGCAGAAAGACAAACACAGAGCACAGACTAAAGCATACAGCTGTGGTTTGCACAAAAAATTTGGAGAGGACAGTGGATTGACACAAGCACTTAGAGAATGGACATTGTTGAGAAGGACAACAAAATAGAATTTCAAATGACTCATAAGCGAGGAAAAAAACATCAGAATGGAAATAGGATACGTTTCTGGACATGGTTAGATACTCCATCATTCCAGTGGGCTACAAACCCAATTAACAATTTCCTGTGTGATTGAAGTCATAGACCACTTTCTTCCCCAGTGATCTGATGGGTTGGGCACTCCATTTACACAACTCCACTAGCTATGCTAAAAGCCACTCCACATAAGCAAGGCAGTCACCCAGTTGTCAGAGCAAAGCAGGAAGCAGCCAGTCTCTACAACTCGTGCTGAGACAAGTTTGAACCCCTGTGGTCTACTTTCCGAAGAGAAACCTTAGCCAGCCCTCCTAAGAAGCAGACATTGTGATCATTAGTGACTCTTCCAGATCAGCATCAGCAGGGGTACCATCAGCCTCTTGCGGAGAAGCAGACTTGGTGGCTAGAAGTACTAGAATCAGAAGTAGTGACTGGCATTGTCTAAGGTGACTATGACTATGCCTCTTTTTCTTCCAGAACTAGACCTGCAGATGGATAAAGTACAGTTGTATGAAATCTTGGCTGGCACAGTGGCATAGCAGTTAGAGTTGTTGCCTCACAGCAAGAGGTTCTCCTGTTTGACTCTTGGCTGGGGTGGCTTCTGTGTAGAGTCTGCATGTCCTCCCTGCATTCATGTGGGTTTTCTCCGGCTGCTCTGATTTCCTCCCACATTACAAAGACACATGTTTGGACCATTTCTCCCCAGGACTCCACTGAAAATAGGCTCTGTCCTAGTTGGACTTTCCTGGTAAACAAATGTTAACTAAATAAATAAAATCTTACCATAACAGAAGATGTCCTTCTCTTCACCATTGCAATATTCCTAACTGAAGGGATCTCCTGTCAAGGATAGACCAACAGCTGGCGAGTATTACAAAACCTTTAATACTGACAAGTGTCATACATCACACGTATGCTCCATGTACAAGTGGCATAAAGGTGATGCACAGACACACACAGTCAGAACTGTAAAAGCCCCAGGAAGAATAGAATATCCATAGAGGCAATGAAGAACATGTACATCCAGAAAGGAAAAAAAAAGGGAGAAAAGCCCTTTGACCAGGAAGGCAAGAAAGAACAGGCAAGAGCAGACGGAGCAAGAGGGAGGGAGTTAATACTGAAAAGGTGAAGAGAAGGACATCTACTGTTATAGTAAGACCTTACACAAGTGTACTATGTCCTTCCATATCACTGTTGCAGTATTCCTAACTGAAGCTGAAGGGAGGATGCAAAAGCTCAAGAGGAAACCTGGGAGGAGGATGGCACTGAAGAGCCTCCAGAAGTCCGTGCAGGATAGCCCTGCAAAGCCGGCTGTATTCCTGGAAATAATATGTAACTTGTAATGCTTATTGAAGTATGAAGTGAAGACCAAGTAGCAGGCTCATGGAAGGAATTTGTATCCAGACCTTTGAAAAAGGCACCAGAGGAGACAACACCCCTAGCAGATTGAGCCTTCATAGATAAGGAAAGAATTTACCATGAAAAGAATAGCAAAAAGAAATGGCCCTCAAAATCCAGGATGATGTGGTTTGCTTAAAAACAGCCAAAACTCAAAGTACTGAGATGAAAGGAAACAAAAAGCTGCTCAGATTTACAAACATATTTAGTTTTATCCAAATAATATCTAAGCTGTCTATGCAAATCCAAAATGTGAAGAATCTTCTCACTGGCAGACTGTGGGGAAGAAAGATGGATAGACTGATTAAGAGACAACGCATTGACCACCTTGGGCCATACCTCTCAACTGTACTGATTTTTGCAGACTGTCCACATTTTTGCCTCATGTGTTTGGGTCTGTTCCTCATAAAATCTTGGTTTTCTGGGAGATAAATGAGGATCAAAGTCAGACAATAATGACAGACATTTGAGTTTCAGACATCATAGCTTTCAGAAAAATGCATGCTAATTCAAAACCTGTTATTCTATCAACTTTATAAGTTTATATGAACAAAATGTAAAAAATTATCCTTATTTTTGGGCCTTTGTTGTTCTCCCCATTATTAGGGTTATGTCCAGATATCTTGTGCAAAGAAGTTGAGGGCTATGCTTTGGGCATAAAAGAAGGGTTAGTACAAAGAGACTCTGTGAAAAACTAAAAAGGGAGGAACAGCCATGAGAATCTGAAGATCAGGCACTCTCTTTTCTGAAGTGAAGGTTTAAAAGAAGAACAGCCTTCCAAGTATAATGTAATGAAACTAAAGCAAGAAGCTCAAAAGGAGCCTGAGTTTATTTTTCAGAAACAAAATTGAGGTCCCAGGAAGGTGAAATTAGCTTTCTGAGAGGCCTGATATGAAGGACACCTTTAAGAAATTGCTTGACCACAAACCTACAGGCTAGAGAAGAGCCAAGGGCAAATAAGCAGAAATTGCTGACAGGTGAGCTTTAACTGAGGAATATGCTATCCCAAAAGCCTAAAAAATAATGCAGCATGCTTGGAACCACAAATTTGTCCACACCAAATAGTCGAACTTCATCAGATATGCTAACCCAGCATGGAGCAAAATCAAACAAACAACAGAGTACCATAGCAACCTGTAGAGTTAAGGGATCCTGTTTCAAGTGAGACTCCAAAAAGAAAATCTTTTCCATTTGGACAAATATGACTTTCTGGTTTCCTGCTGGGCATGAAGCATATCCTCAAAAAAGAGGTGCCTAAAAGGGATCAAAACTCTATCACCCACACTGCCAGTTGAAGAATGAACAGGTCAGGATGGATAAGAGACTCCTTGCCTAGTGTGAGACAATCCACCTCATAAAGTAACTTGTGGTAATTCTCTGGCCAAGTGAGAAAGAAGGGGGAACCAATTCTGTTGGGCCAGAAAAGAGTCACTAGGAAGATTTTGGGAGAATCCTGCCTGATCTTGCGCAAGATTTTTGGAAGCCAATGAAGGGGAGGGAAGGCATACAGAAACATTCCCTTGTAAAGGAAAAGACAGGGTGTCCACTTTTCAAGCCAGAAAATGTGGGATTGTGGAACAGAATAGAGGAAGTTGTCTGTTCAGAAGGGAGGCATAAAGATCTATCTGACAAATACCTCACCATGAACACATCTCTGTGAAGCATGCATTCATGAGCTTATGTCTCAGACCTGCTCAAATACTCTGCCACTAAACTGTGCTCTAAGTGAATGTAAACTGTCTGAAGAGTAACCTGTTATTGGGCAGTGAGATCACAGACCTAAGAGCTAGTCTTTAAAGAAGATAAGACCTTGTAGCCCTTTGTTTGTTGACATATCACATCACTGTGGGTTGTCTGTGAAAATTTTGAGATGTCAGGGATGAAAAAGGGAATGAAAAGTCTGAAGAGCTAGAAGCAGAGCCCTCATCTCCTTTATACTGATGTGGTCTGACCTCTGATGAGGAGGCCAGAGATCCTGAACCCTGAGAGCCAAAGGAGGCCCCATCCCCTGTCTGAAGTGTCTGTAAAGAGCTCTTGAGTCAGGGCTATGTCATGAAAAGAAAGCCCTGGATTGACAGATGATGAATCCACTACTGAAGCTCTAGCATTATACAAGGGAGTAAAGACATGGTGAAGTCTGGGTAGGGGTAGCAATGTTGAAGCCACAGTAACTAGATGTACCACTTTAGCCTTCTCATGTGGAGCCTGGCTAGATGAAGCATGGGACTGGTGGAAGCCATGAACTCTAGGACCCTGAGAAAGTCTCTGGCTGTGACTGACTCCAGAGGAAGAAGAGGCTGCAAAAAAGGCAATCAAATGACAGCATGGGAATGGTCTGGATCCTGCAACTAAGGAAAAAAAATATCTTGAGATAGAGTCAGAGCTGATTTTCAAAAGTTTATGGTGAACCCCAGACTCTGCAAAAGGGAAATTGTAAACTGGAGATTCTGAAGCAGAACTTCAGGGAGGAAGCTTGAATGAGCAGATCATCCAGATAAGGAAAGATTTGAACTCTTCTTATCCTGCAAAAAGTAATGACAGTACAAAGCATTTGGTGAAAACCCTTGCGGGAGTAGAAAGGCCAAAAAACAAAGCAGAGAACTGAAAATGCAAGGAAGAAACAGAGAAACATAAATATTTCCTGAAAAGGAGATAGACGGATATATGAACATAGGCATCCTTGAGATCCAGAGATACCAGAAAAGCCTGGAGAAGAAGAAGAGGAAATAAGGGCTGAGGAGACAACATTGAAAAAGAAGGAATCTTGAGGAAAGGTATTGAGCTGGAAAAGATCCAGAATTGGTCACTAGGTGCCCTCCTTCCTGGGCACCAGAAATACTCTAGAATAAATCCCCTTCCCTACTTAGGCCAGGGGTACAGCTTGAATGGTGCAGTGGGCCAGAAGAGAATGAAGCGCCTCTGGGGAAAAAAGGAAGATGCTCCCAAAGAGGTTGAGGGATGCCCAAAAAGGGAGGAAGGGATTTTTCGATGAAAAAATACCCCTAGCAGATAACAGACAGAACACAAGAGTCTGTTGTAATTATCAACTGGTTTTGAAGGCTAAAAGGTATCTGACAGAGGGAAAGAGGAGACAAATTATAAATAGAGCCTGACTTGTCCTGAAAGGAAGGTTTCTGGGAAGTAGAAGTTTGCGTAGACTTAGTAAGAGGTACATGTCTGGAATCCTTTTTACCTTTAGGTGGAGGGTGAGACTGCCTATGAACAAAATTATAATTGAAAAGGGTAATTCCTTTCAAACTTAGCAATAGAAGAAACAAAAAAATATGTTTCAACTCCTGTAAAACCTTGCCATTATCCTGAAGAGACTTGAGAAGTTCTGCAACAGCAGTATCAAAGAGATTTTTGTTGTCCAAAGGAGCATCCAACAATTTAGCCTTAATGTAAGCAAAAAAGAGACTAAAGATGAAGCCAGGAGTAATGCCTCATAACAGAACCAAATGTAGCAGGAGGAAGCATTGACTGCATCATATGTCAGATTATCGAAGTTCCCAAAACTTTGACATTTATATGGCCGAGACCGTCTGATAAAAGTTTTGGAACTTCGTACATTTAAAAAAAATAAAAACATTTTTTTTTACATTTATGCTGGGAGGCAAGCCTCCCTGCATCCCCCACACCCACTGAAAATTAAATATACCAACTCCAAGATCACACTACATTGAGGAAAAGGGCACATTTTCCATTCCGCAATGTACCGTGAACTCCATTCAAACAGTTTGAAGTTCCAAAACTACGATAATGTGGTCCCCATCATATGAATTTTGATCTTTTGAAACTTTGATAATCTGATAGGGACCCATTACAACTGCACATAACAGAATGGCAGGCAACTTGAGAGGTGGAACCCAACAGGGAAGGGGCAGAGGCCTTCCCCTCAGAGTCAGGAAGATCAGAAATAACCTGAGAAAGGAGGGCTGAAATATACCTGTCCATATGAGTCAGGAAGTTAATGGCCTTAAAGGATTAGGTGGCAGCAGTATAACCCTTCTTGCCAGGCCTCTTCATGGCCCTACTATCCTTATCAGAAGAAAGCAACTTGGTAGAGGGCAATAGCTTGGTGGGTTTCTCTAAAGACACAGCTACTACAGAAGGATCAGCGGAATGGCAGTTACAGAAAAATTTACATTTTTCAGGCACCTTGTAAAATCTGTCAGATTTCTTGGGAACAGGGGGCTGAGAACCCATCTAGAGGATATCATGATACCTTTTTTGGATGTCAGAAACATGAGAAAAATCCCACTTAAAGAATTCCATCATACGGATAACAGTGTCTCCAAAAGAGAGTCCCTGTAAAGGAAAATCTAGTCTAATAGAATCCTCCTCCTCAGAGCCATAAGCCAAGTGGGAATGGATATGGGATGAGTATGCTAAGCAGTCCTGTTCTTCTTCAGAGGAATCCAGCTCCCTAGGTCTTTTAAGAAGAGTGGAAGACCAGAGAATAATAGGTACAACACCCCTTGAGGAGACTTTAAAGGTATCAAAGCATTAAACAGCCTCTGAGTATAATTCCAACATACACATTGGAGAGCTTTAGCTTCAGGAGAAATATACTTTGTTTTCTGTTTCTTTTTCTGCAGGACATCTACGTGAAACACCCTAGGAGAGTCAGACCCTTGGCGACACTCATTAAGCAGGGATCTCCTCCCTCTGTATACCCTGTAGAATCCCTCTTGGTCCCTCAGAAATAATCAACTGAGGTTCCCCCTCAATGTCTGGAGAAGATGTTTGCAAAGCCTCTGAGAACATGTGAGAAGTTGCAGCCATGCTGTCTTCCTATGGGGTTGAGGCAGAGGAATCTGAAGCAACCACCAGATGATCTTCCAGCCTTTCACCAGCCTCAAGAAAGTTGTCTGGGGGATGCTGGGCAATAACCTCAATGGACTGAAGTTTTTCGCCTTTTTCTTGGCAAATGACTGATCTTCATGACAGGAAGACTCCACCATATACATGCACAACAGTTAAGATATTAGAACTCAATGATACTGAAAAATTGTTTGCAGTACATTTCAAGCCCATTCTCCTAAAACTCTGTCACATACTGATTTAGCATGTTTGGGTGGCTGCACATCTGTTTATTACATTTATTGTGGCAGTGTTCATCAGAATGAGTCACACCAATGCTACCACTCACTATTTCAGCAAGCACATGCAAGACATCTACCTTTCCCTAAGGGCCATCAAAACTGCCTGCCAGCAGGTGCTCCTTAAAGTTCCTGCATAGAAAAACATGAAAATCCTAATCTCTGTGGCACACCATGATAGAGCACAATGTTCTCTAGTCCTAAAGTATCTATGGCCACTCACTCAAACCCACTCAAAGAGGAAAATGGTAGCTCTGTGTGCATGGATGCACATTTATGACTCACATGTTATGTAACATAGTGCTGCGTCACAGTGCTATGATAGAGCCATAGCACATCAATGCTAATCATGTAAACATGCAATATGGACAGGCATAATGCACTGTGATCACCATGATGTGCTACCTAGTGCAAACATGTTTGTATAGTACATTATGGACTTGCAGTGATTCATAGACTGTAGCCACATTAAGCTTCTCTTCATAGCACAATATAAATCACACCATTTTGAAAAGCAATGGCTACACATATACAGTTGTGATAAAAGACATATTCCAGTTCAGATTCTCTAGATTTGGACTTCACAGAATTATAGGAGGAATTCTACCTGACAAAGCTTCTCGGGTAGAACAACAAGCACTGTGATAGATATCAGTAATTGTGATAGTGATACAGATGTTATGATGGATATGTAACTGGGAATCCATGATTCTGGTAAATTTTTGTACCATCTGTCTGAGGCTCGAGGCTACAAATTGTGACCATCAGAAATCATGGGAAGGGCATGTTGCAAGGGATATGGGTTTCACAGCCTTGTGTTGAAGCATGACTACAGGATATAAAGGGGAAAGTATGTGCACAGCACTAACCACAGCAGGCAACCAGGTATATAAAGTGTGGAAGCTGTGGCCATTGCTATATTATGTCAATGGTAGAGGGTGTCTTGTGAAAAACACTAACTGATGGTGATAACTAGGAACATAATTGGATGTCTGTAGCCAAATATATATGCCTTCCATGGCATGCAATACATACCCACTGTTTGACATGCATCACATGCATGCATAAGAACCTGTACCTGTATAGGTACTGGAATGGTTACATGGGGAGGCAACATCTGGAAAAATTCACCAGCTAGAAGGAAGTGCTACTATAGGCCCTCTGCACCCATGTCAAGTGCCCCCTGAGCAAAGTAGCTGCCAACAAGTATTATCGAGTACAGATTTATCAGGGTGAGGTGTAGAACATGAATGCTGTGAGTGGCCATAATCGGTCTCTAGAACAAGTACAACAAAGGGTTATAGGCAAGATACAGGATGTTGCAAAAAAAGTGCTTTATGAAAGACAAAGAGTACTTGGTGTCACTTGCCAGACAGGAAAAAGTGGTCCCTCAAATTTGGGGACAGTATGGATGCAGAAGAAGGGTTGGCACAGGTCAACTTTGTGTCAGTAGGGGGAATCCTGTGTTAGTAACATTCATAGGAGTAGAGTATAGATCAATGCATTGCCTGTTTGAAGGGATTGATTGATCAAGTTCCATCCGTACATCTATTCTTAGAGACACCTCTGGATTGCAACTTTACCACCATGCCAGACAAGGTATGTCTGTAATGTATCCCATAGCTGCATATTCAAGAGTACCACTATGCATGGTGTGTGTGTGTGTGTGTGTGTGTGTGTGTCTGTGTGTGGGGGCTGGTGGTGGTGGTGGTTAAGTGATATATGTCGCTTGTCTGAAAGTAGTGTTATGTGTGTTCTTGCTTTCACAGTTTCCACTGGTAGGTGTCCAGCGCAACAGGACATTACAGCCCTGACATCAGTAAGACACCTGTGAATGACAATGATGGCAACATGCAAGTGGCATTGTCTGATAACTCAGAGGCACTGTATGCAATACTACTAGTGGGAGATTCACTTAAGATTCATCATTACAAAGGACCTGGTAGAAAGACAGGATGAGCCCACAGCATCAACAGTACAAAACACATCCTATACCTGAGAGTACATTACAGGCTCCACCTTTGTCAGTAGAACACATACCTTGTACGTGCAATGACTCTAAGGTATGGATACTCATCAAAGAGACTCAGGCGACAACTTCATTGACAGTACTCCAGGAAGCTCTCTGACATGGCTATGACACTCATTATTAGCACTTAACATTATACTGACCAGCAAATGTGCAGGTCAGTAAACCCAAAGCAGATAGCTGCTACCCACAGAATTGTGGAAATGGTGACTGTGCACCATGACTTATGTGACAACGAGTACTGACTGCAAAGTGACATGAAGTAGAGGAGCAAGTATTGCAAAATGTCAGTGAGTTCTCTGGTGTAAATGTTTTCTCCACCACTGCCTCAATATCACACTTTGCAACCATCTTCTAGTGTGGTTCTGTAGGCCCTGCAGTCCATGGATATGGTAGGGCATGACTATGAGGTAGCCATCTGACACCAACCTGTACAGACCATTGCTAAGAGAGAATCACTGTTGCCTTTGGTCACATCATGGACATCATTAACATCATAGGTCATGCTGCTTCTTCAGCCTATCACTTGGGATGCCTCAATAAGCTACTTGTGCACAGTCACATAATTCTGCCCCTTTCTTGTCACCTGTAGTCACATGGCCTGCGATCCCTGTTTCATAGTTTCATAGTATAGTACTAGGCTATCTGCCCTGGGGCATTTGTAAGCCTAGCCATAGTGATGTGGCTTTTGCCACCCCATGAAATGGTACAAAAAATGTACAGAATAAATTTAGAATACTGTGCCTCTGTCTAGTAGTGACACAATGAAGGTCCCCTTATATAATAGAATTAGTTTACTGTGCCCCTGTCTAGCAGTGACACAGATGTGACCCCTGGGGTAAACTTACGATCTCCCATCCACTCATCAAGATTTCTCTTGAAGAGAGTCAGTGAGGGACTCTGCCTAATACGTACTGGGATCTTGTTCCAAAGCATGGGAAGCCTCTGGGTTATAAATATATCCCTCCAGCATGTCTTATTCATACTTGTGCCGAGGTTTAAGTCTTTAGCTCTCGTGGTCCTGATGGATTTGGATTTTTTGAGGTGGAGCATGTCCATCAGATCCTGATTGGACATGGCCTTGTACGTCAGGCAGAGATCACCTCTGAGCAGGTGGTATGCTACTGAATAGAGCTGAAGTTTCTTTAGTCTGGCAGAATAAGACATATGTTGGAGACCCTTGATCCTCTTGGTGAGGTACTTTTGTGGTCTCTCCAGCTGTTGCAAATGCTGGGTGAGGTACATACCAAATGGGGCATTGTACTCAATCATGGGTCTGATGAGGGAGGAATATAGGGGTACAATGACATCCTTGGATCTGGATGTGAATCCCTTCATGATGAGGTGTTCAAGGTAGAATGTTTTTCTAACCACTTTGGCAATGTGGGTGTCAAATGAGAGGTCGCTGTCGACTTGGGTCCCTAGATCTCTGATTACTTTTTCCATACTCAGTGGGTTGCTGTCTATGTGATAATTTGTGGGTACTTTGTTTTTCCCAAAGGGGATGACTATACATTTTTTGGCATTTAGTTTAAGGCCGTGACTCCGGCACCAGTTGTCCGTTTCTGTGAGGCCTTTTTGTAGGATGTGTGTGTCTGCTGGTGTATCAACTATGGCGCCTAGTTTGCAGTCATCTGCAAACTTTGTCAGCCACAGCCCTCCCATGTTTGCTTTAACATCTGAGAAATAAATGCCGAACAAGAGGGGTCCCAGGACAGATCCCTGTGGGACACCACTTGTGACTGGCTTTGAGTCTGACATTGCTCCAGCGATTTTAACTTTATGGGTTCTGTCCTTTAGCCAGTTTGCAACCCATCTAGTGACATAAGGGTTTACTTTTAAGCTGTTGAGCTTGTCTATGATGCCTGAGTGGGGTATTGTGTCGAAGGCCTTACCCAAGTCCAGGTATGCTGTATGGACTGCTTTGCCCTCATCAATGGCTCTAGTGACTGTTTTGAAAAAGTCAACCAGGTTTAAAAGGCAGGATCTGCCCTTTACAAAGCCGAACTGGGTGGGGTCAAGTGTCTGTACGTCCCCTATGTCTCTGTTTATGAATTCCATAATGATTCTTTCCATAGCTTTGCAGACCAGGCTGCTTAAGCTTATGGGGCGGTAGTTTCCAGGGTCTGTAGAGGCACCCCCCTTGTGGAGTGGGATCACTGTTGCTGTACGCCAGTGTTCAGGTACATATCCCGAAGTAAGGCTAAGGTTAAATAGCATTTTTATGTGTGGGTTTAGCTCCTCTTGGAGTTCACGTAACACGCAACCCGGGATGCCGTCAGGTCCCATTGATGCTGTGTTTTTTGCTTTGTTTAGGGCGGTTCTCACTTGGACATCTGAGATGACAGGGAGATTACATTCAGCTGGGATAAGTATTTCTTCTTTTGGGGGTGAAGGAGGGGAGAAATTTGCACTGAACCTGTCAGCCAGAATGTTGGCAATATCTGTGGGTTCAGTGTATTTTTTGTTGTTTTGAACCAATTCTGAGCATATCTGAGGATTTCCGCCCAGGTTTCTAACATAGCTGAAGAAGGCTTTGTGGTTATCTTTAGTGTCCTTAGCGATTTTTCTCTCAAAGTTGGCCTTGGATGTTTTTATGAGAGAACGTAGCATTCTGCTAATGTTGATCAGAGATGTCTTCCCTTCATGGGATTTTGCTCTGACGTGCAGTAGCTTCCTTCTTTTGTTATACAATTTGTTTATGGCTGAGGTCCACCAGACAGGACGCTTACGTTTGGTGGAGAGGGACTTGGATTTGTTTGGGATTGCATGATCCATGCATTCTTGGAGATGTCCACAGAAAGCATTTGTGAAGGATTCGGCATTGTGGGGTGTGGTATCCACTGGCACAGTGGGCTTAAAGGATACCATCTCAGTCTTAAGAAGAGTGAAGTCTGCTTTTGAGAAGTTTTTCACTGTGGTCTTTTGTGCTGGGGTGGAGGTGGGATATGTATATCCAGGGTGATTAGTTTGTGGTCAGATCTCACTAGTGAGGGGTATACTTCCGGTGTGGAGCATTTTATCCCCATGTTTGTGATGATCAGGTCTAGTATATTATCTCCCCTAGTGGGAGATGTGACTAGTTGTTCCAGTGCATTTGAATTTATGAATTCCAGGAACCTTTGGGCTAGGGTATTAGGGCTAGAATAATGTACCCAATCTATGTTTGGGTAGTTGAAGTCTCCCAGTATGATGGTATTTTGTGATACATTCATATCCTCCAATGTCTTCAGGAAGGCTGAGTGGGGTTCTTGAGATTGGGAGGGTGGTCTGTAACATGCTACCAGTTGTATAGCAGTTTTGCCTATGGTTAGTTGCACCTGTATGGTCTCTGATGCTTCATGTGTTGCTACTAACCTGGAGGTGTGGGTGTCCTTGATGAATATGGACACTCCCCCTCCCTTTGTGGTTTGGCCCGGGTTTTGGGGCCGAAAAGCATGATACGAGGTATAGCCTGGTAGCACTGGGGTGCTCTCAGGAGCCTTGAACCAGGTTTCAGTTACTGCACAGACGTCGGTGTTCTCCATGCTGAGGAGTGCATCAAGTGCTTGCATCTTGAGATTTAGACTTCTGGCATTGAGCGGCATTACCCTTAGTTTTTTTCCATTTTTATTTTCTAAGGAGGTGGATTTGTCTTTTGAGCCTTGCCTAAAAAAGGCACTATGGGGGTGGCAAGAGCCTTAGCCAATATTCGGAAGCCCAGTGGTGACAGGTGTAAGCCATCCCTTGCGAAGCAGCGTGGCTCATAGACATCTTCCAGGTTATGAACAATACTGCTGATCAGGGCAACACTTGGTTGCCCCATCAGGATGCATGGACACAGTCCCAAATTTCTACCCCCTCCCCAGTCACTAAACACATCAAGAGCTGACACTACAAAGCAACACTGGACACCGCCAAAGGTTAAATCATGACAGTTTAACCCTGAAACTGAAATATGTGTGTAACTTCCCAAACCATACCACACAGCTAGAAAAACCCAAGATGAACCAACTAAAATGATGGAATAAAGGCGGCCAACTAGCAGGATAGGGTTGAAACTTTATCCATCTGCTCTGTCTTTTACAAGCATGTACATGATACTTTATGTCTAGCATTCTTCGCTGTTAAGGACCCAAGCTTACATGATCTCCTACATATCCAAAAACAATTTAAAATGCGATGATTTCATAAAGTAGCTAAAAAATGAATTCATCAGTATAAAGAGTGAGATGACTTTAATATTTTTTCAGTGGTAAATCTGAACCAAACTGACCAAGGTCAGGCGCTTACTCACTTTATATTTTGATTGTGTTGACTATAGCACATTGTTGAATGCTCTTTTAGAATGTTTTAAGCCCACACCTGAAGCCTATGGAAGAATATTCAGAGAAAATAGAAGAAAATCAAAAGATATCAGTGGTTACACTGTTGGAATAAACACTTCTTTTCAAGGGTAATGAGTGGACATCAAGTTACCACGCTTGAAAAGCTGGGAGACTTGCTGATTAGAGAGCCAGTGCTCAGTGCTTTGCCTGACTATATGAGGATCTGGTTGACAGAGAATATGACTCAGCTTAAGAGATGGGTAAAAGGATGACCTTTGTTTAGCAAGCAGAACACAAATGCAAAGAAAGGGGTTACCTAACACTACACATGAGTATGTGAAAAAACATCTGACTCAGTCTAAGCAATCACATTAGGTTGTACTTGCAAAGAAAGATACTGCATCAGGCACACCTACTGTTAGGCCTGCAGGTGATAAGCAAGAGAACTACTTTATTGAGCAGTGTCCTCCAGCAAGAGTCATGGGAGAGATTACTTTTAAAGTGCCATTGACAATGGTTCATTTGGGCCAGGTTGAGAGAAGAACATGCAAGCAGGTTGCAGTTTTTAAGTACATCCTAGCAAAAGTCCTAAAACAAAAGTTATTTTGGTGATAAATTACCTTGTACTCATACAGTTATGTGCAGCCAGCTATGCAGACATTAATGTAGCAAAGCATAACGGGACAGACTCAGCCAGTACCTATGCATCCAAGTAGATAATAGTGGTGCGGTTAGTTCAAAAGAAGATTAGGTAATAGTAGCAAGCCAGAATCCAAGCCACAAGTGTAAAGTGCTACTGGACGATTTCCTAAAGTTGGCTACTTAAATGGAAGGGATAGGTGGCATCTGTAAGCCTAAATTTGAGCCAAAATTGCCAAAAGATGCTATGCTTCCTATGGTAGCAATACTGTGGAAGATCATAAAGGCTAAGTTGCAAGAGGTACAGCTGTCAGATCCTTACAAAACTTATGCAAAGTAGCCAAGGAGGCTTCAGGCTTTCAAGAGCAGACTGAGTCAATTTACTGGGACAAAGGGATACTGTTCTATAGAGCTAGAGGAAGAAGAAATACAGCAATTGGTAGTCACAATGACCTACCATCACACAATATGTAGCCCAAGACAATCCTTCTTCAGGCCATTTAGGCATCAAGTATGCACAGAGGAGATTTGTGTAAAAAATGTATTAGCCATGTATTACAAAGGATGGACAGGGTGCTGTAAGCCAAGGGAGTACTTCCAAATGTTTGCTAGCTTGCAAGGCAAGAAACAAAGCTAAGGCTGATTAGTGCTTTTGCCTGTTAATGAAAAGAAAAAAACATTTTAAGGGTAGACATGAATATTGTGAGACATCTTGATACGCTAAGCACCACATATAAAAATATATATCTTGGTTGCTGCAGATTATGCTATTGGGTAACCCAAGGTGGTTGTTTCGGCTTCTATTCAGTTGGAAAATGATGGCAAATGTTCTGTTTGAACATTTCAGCAGAATGGCTCTCCCCTGGGAAACTCTTTGGAGCAGATATGCCAACCTTTTGCTATAACTGCTCTCATGTTTGGAAAAGTATTGTGAGATATAACAGTAAAACATACCCTGTAAAATCTATGAACAAATGGGCTGGTGAATTCTTATAACTCTGCTCTGAAGTCCATGCTGATAGCAATCACAGACCAGTTTCAGTAAGAGTGGAACAACTACCTGCACCATCTTCTTTTTTCTTACAGGGAGGTGCTCCAGGTATTTACAGTTTTTTCATCATTTAAGCTACTTTATGGTCATAGAGTGAGGATCCATCTAGACATAATTCATGAAGAGTGGCAGGGTGTATGTGATTCCCAAAAAATAATCTGCTGTAGATTATGTGCTGCATTTCAGAAGTAAGCTTAGAGTGTTCATGGAGTTGAAACATGAGCACCTAGCTCGACCTTAGTAGATTCTGCTGAATATCTGAGCTGTCTGCCTGGCTGCTATATTCCTACATCAATTGTATTACAAGCTGAGATAAGTACAAACTTGCAGTGTTAAAGATAGTATATTTATTTGTTTCATTGAATATTGTGTTAAAATAGTACTACATTTTATTTTTCTGTTTATTTATTATTATTCTATCCCAGTCTAGTGTCATTACCTCATTCTACCTAATGCAGACAGAACATTTGAGAAGGCCAACCCACTTAGGTCCTAAACCTTGAATTATCTTCTGTTTCTCCTTTCTCCCTTACCACTTTACTAAAAAACAAATAAATAAATAAAAACGTTGCTAGACTCTCCTGTTCTGAATGAGTATGCTTCTCAGCTGATAAGTATTTTTTTGGCACTTTTTAAGTGTTCAGAGTTGAATAAAACAATAAATTAATTCAGTTTAGAACACAATTTGAATAAATTGCATTTATTTAAACTGTATTTGCTTTAATATTGCTACACACGCAAGTGTGCTAGCTTGCACTGCACTTGAATTGTTTTAGTTCTGCTGATTTTCTCTAACAAAAAGAATTCTAAGCTTGTTTCCTGCCTTTGCTGTAACTAGTCTAGTCCAGATACATATTTGCTGTATCCAGGACTGTTTGTAAGCTTCTGAGCCCCTCCCCCAAGCCTTTCTGTGTTGGAGGGAAGTCTTCTAACTTATCAGTGGGAGTGGTAAGCACTAGGTAGCCTATCTACCACAACAGTGGTTTCTGGCCCAGAAATTGTAGTTTATTGGCTGTTTGGACAGTTTTTCCATCTCTTTCAAATTTCTGATCTAAAAGAATATGTTTGCGCTTGTTTCCTGCCTTTCCTGTAGCTAGTGTAGTCCAGATACACTTTTTCTGTATCTAGGACTGTTTGTAAGCTTCTGAGCCTCCCAAGCCTTTCTGTGTTAAGGGACGCCTTCTAGCTTATCAGAGCAGTAAGCACTAGGTACCCTATCTACCAAAAGAGGAGAGATTTCTGGCCCAGAAATTGTAGTTTATTGGCCGTTTGGGCAGTTGTTTCCATCTCTTTCTATTTTCTGGTTTAAAAGCCCACATTTGTGCTTGTTTCTCATCCTTTTTATAACTAGCCTAGTCCAGATACAGATTTGCTGTATCCAGGGTTGTTTGTAAGCTTCTTATCCCCCCAAGCCTTTCTGTGTCAGAGGGAAGCCTTATAGCTTGTCAGTGGGAGTGGTAAGCACTAGGTAGCTTATCTACCACAAGAGGAGTGGTTTCTGGCCCAGAAATTGTAGTTTGTTGGCTGTTTGGGCATTTTTTTCCATCTTCTTCAACTTTCTGGTCTAAAGGTCCGCTTTTGTGCTTTTCCCACCTTTCCTGTAACTAGTCTAGTCCACATGCAGATATGTTGTATCCAGAACTGTATGTAAGCTTCTGAGCCCCTCAAGCCTTTTTGTGTTGGAGGGAAACCTAGCTTATCAGTAGGAGTGGTAAGCACTAGGTAGCCTATCTTCCACAAGAGAAGTGGTTTCTGGCCCAGAATTTGTAGTTTATTGGCCGTTTGGGCAGTTTTTCCATCTCCTTCAACTTTCTGGTTTAAAAGCCTATGTTTGCACTTGTTTCCCACCTTTCCTTTAACTAGTCTAGTCCAGATACAGATTTGCTATATCCAGGACTGTTTGTAAGCTTCTGAGAGGTGCCAAAGTCTGCTCTTCAAATTTTCCCTTAGATCTGCTAGTTCTCTCTTCTCCTGCACTTTTACTAGTTTATTAGTCTAACACTTTACCATACCAGACTTCTTGTAGCAATTACTGTAGTACACAAAAGTGCTACCAGCACTAAACGTTCTACAAGGAAACAGCTCCAGTACTTATTATTAATGCCCACCCCTTCAGGCATGTCTAAAGGTCAGTTCCCTGTGCTTTCTCATATTAACTTGGCGAACTTGGGCATCCTGAGGCAATATAGCAACTGCCTCATGTACACCAACAACCCTCTCCTCTTACCTCCCAACACTCAGACTTGTGAGAGATGCACTTATATATCCAAATTGGAAGCCACTCACTCCCCAGCCAAGAATGGAATAGCTGGTCAAGAGGAGAAAGTCAACATTTGCACCACACCACATGGAACACATAACCCTTATGAACACACACCAGCACTGCTTTCACATAAAAGCACAAACTACACACCCACCTTGGCAGAGGCTAAAAATCTACCCAAACAGCAGATACCTCCAAGGCAGAAACACACTCAACCACCACAACACAACACCAATCACAAGACACATAACTCTCCTAAACAGTGTGCCACTCAACCAAATCCCCTAAAGCAAAACAGCATGCCAGCACACTAGTCATAGGTGACTCAATAGTGAGGCACACTGATGTCCCACTCACTAGGTTAAATAAGGAGAAAGTAACAGTCAGATGCCTGTCAGGTGCCAGGATCTGCCACATAATGCATGCACTCATGTCCCTCAACAAAAGGTACAAATATGACCCTGTCATTGTACTTGTGGGTGTGAATGACCTGGGATGTACCTCACTGGACTACATGAAAAGAGACATAGAGGAGCTCTCGGATTACGAAGCCCAGGTGGGTAAGACCCTAGCCCTGAGCAGCATCCCATCATCACCCAGAATGATACCACAATACAAGTAGAAAATGATTGATTTCATGAATTGGCTAAGTTTCTGGTGTTATTCTAAGGGGATCCAGTATCTGTCTGCCTAGGATGACATGATTGACAGACCTCAATGCTTTGCCAGAGATGGCCTGCATCTGTCAATCCTGGGCTTCTGGATACTGGCCAATGCTCTTGCCACCCCTATAGTACCTTTTTAGGTGGTGTTCCAAAGAACAAATTACCACTGTAAAAGCTACAAACAAATGTAATCTGAGGGTCAAGCTGCTCAGTGTTAGAAGTCTAATTCTCAGAATTCACTCGCTCAAAGCACTCCTTAAAATTGAGAACATCAACATTTGTGCTGTAACAGAGACCTGCTTCAAGGCAGCAGAAAGCACCCCTGCACTACCAGGCTATGACTCATTCCACACCTTTTGGCCCCAGAACCTGGACCGAAGCACCAAAAGTGGTGGTGTTTCCATATTTATGAAGGATGCGCACACCTCCAGAATAATAGCCCAACATAACGCATCAGAGATACTTCAGGTTCAGCTAACATTGGGTAAGACAGCCTGTTATAGGTCCCCAGCCATGTCCCAAGCCTCACACTTCACATTCCTAAGCACCCTGGAGAATATTAGGGTCCAACCTAACACCCCTCCATTAACTGGAAAAACTACTCATGTACCTATACACTTGCCCAACGTTTCCTGGAATTCTTTAATTCCAATACCTTGGACCAGCTCGTTCTAGAGGTTGCAACATCCTTGACCTGATTATTACTAACATGGGTGACAGTTGCTCTACACCAATAGTCAAATCCTCCTTGGTTAGATCTGACCGCAAACTAATCACCTTGGAAATCCACATCCCTCACCCACCCCCCCCACCCCCACAATGGTAAGCACCAAGAAAAACTTCTCCAAAGCTAACTTTGGGATCCTAAAAACAGAGGTGGCTAACTTCATGGCACCCATGCAAATGGAGAATAGTTGCATGACCGCCAAATCATACACCAATGCACTGTATGAACATATACACAAATGCATGGATCTCGCCATACCCAATAGAACCAAGACACTCTCCTACAAAAAAAGGAAGCCAATTTGGTGGTCCCCTACCATAAACAAACTCTAAAGGAGGAAACTGATGTGGAATAAGGTGAAGTCCCAAGACTGGAAAAACTCCATTATCAGCCTCAACAAAAAGTTGAGATCCCTCATCAAATCCTCTAAAACTAGCTATGAAAACAGAATTGCAGCAGATAGTAAAGACAACCACAAGGCTTTCTATAGTTATGTAAAGAATCTCTACAGCAATATCCAGATTTGCTCTGAGCTACTACACAATGGTGCCTCCTATACCAAGCCAACAGATATTGGCAATAAACTGGCTGACAGATTCAGTGCCAACTTTGCCCCCCCCCCCCCCAAGGACCAATCATAATACCAGTATATTGCCAGACACCAAGTATTACTGATGTACAGGTTAAAACAGCACTGTCCAAGGCCAAAAATACAGCTTCTATGGAACCTGACAAGATCCCTGGCTGTGTTCTACATGAACTACAGAGTGAACTGCCACCTCACCTGTGTGCCCTGTTCAATCACAGCCTTACCTCAGGCTTTGTCCCTACCAAATGGCGCAGTGCTATAGTCATCCCTCTCCACAAAGGAGGAGTGACTACAGAACCTGGAAACTATTGCCCCATTAGCCTGACAAGTCTGATATGCAAAGCTATGGAATGCATCATTATGGCCCTAATAAACAAGGATATAAGGAATCTCCAAACTCTGGATCCCACACAGTTTGGCTTTGTGAAGGGTAGATGATGCCTGCTCAACCTGGTCTACTTCTTTGAGTCAGTCACCAGAGCTGTGGGTGAAGGCAAGGTGGTTCATACATCCTACCTTGATCTGGCCAAGGCCTTTGATACCATTCTCCACTCAGAAATCATAGAAAAACTCACTAAACTGGGCATCGACCCCTATATCACTAGCCGGGTTGAAAAGTGGCTCACAGATAGAACCCACAGTGTGAAAGTAGCTGACCCTAACTCAGACTGCAGACCAGTCATGACTGGAGTCCCACAGGGATCGGTCCTGAGTCCTCTCCTGTTTGGCATCTAATTCTCAGAAGTCCAGGCCAACACAAAGGGACTCTGGCTGACAAAGTTCGCAGATGATTGCAAGTTGGGAGCCATTATTAACTCCCCAAGTGATGTTGACATCCTACAGAAAGGCCTCACTGAGACCAACGACTGGTGTCAGAACCATGGCCTTAAGTTCAATGCCAAAAAATGTGTCGTCATCCCCTTTGGGAAAAACCCAGTTCCCATGAATTACCACATTGATGGTAGTCCACTGAACACAGAAGGAGTTCTAAGAGATCTGGGATCACAGGTTAACAGCAACCTCTCTTTTGACCACCACATTGCCACTGTGGTCAGAAAGTCCTTCTATGTGGCACATCTCATTACTAAGGGTTTTGCATCCAGGAGGAAAGAGGTCATTGCCTCCCTTTACTCTTCCCTCAATAGGACAATCATTGAGTACAATGCCCCATTTTGCATATACCACACTAGACACCTGCAAGAATTGGAGAAGCCTCAAAAGTACCTCACAAAGAGGATCCTAGGCCTTAAACACTTGTCCTATATGGACAGACTCAAAAAAACTCCAACTATTCTGTTTCATATCTCCTACTTAGAGGTGATCTCTGCTTGATTTACAAAGCCATGTCTGACCCAGCTCTGTTAGAAATGCTACATCTAAAGAAATCCCAATCCTTCCACAACACATGCTCCTGAGACCTCAACCTTATTACCACAGTCAGCAGAACATGCTGGAGGGACAGGTTCATAACCCAGAGACTGCCCATGCTATGGCATAGACTTCCCATACATGTCAAACAGAGCACCTCACTGGCTCTCTCAAGAGAAATCTTGATGAGTGGATGGGAAATAGAAAATTTACCCCAGGGATCACTCCAGTGGCTCTACTCGACAGAGGCACTGGGAACTAAGATTGGGTGGCATGATGCCAGGGTAATCCTATGGGCTAGGCTTGTAAAGGATCCAGGACCATTAGCCTAGTACACACCTATAAACAACAGAATTGGTATAATGGGCATAAGAATATACTGCTAGAAAAATGATAATGGTGCTTATTTCTCTACAGCAAAATAAGCTTCAAGTTACATACATGGCAGAGAACGTTAACTGTTGTAAGGAAGGTGAGCAATGCTAATCAAGTGATGGTGTTGTCAGGCCAGAGGCAGAAACACAAAATTTCCCATGTTAAGACGATGATAACCTGCTAGTATGCTGAGTGACTGGCACCTACTACATGCAGTGAGTTATAGCAAGAAGTACAGGGAAAACTTGTACTGGACCTTCTTGTTGAAGCTTGATCTGTCACTTCAGTAAATAAAACAGTATTGTCTCAACACCTTATCCCTTAACCCTAGTTCAGAAAATCCAAGCAGGATTTCAAAAGTTTTCAGACATATTCACTACTAAACAAAGGTGTGCCCAACTATTGGAACATCATGTATATACAATAACTCAATGGACATTCAGACAATCTCCTTACTGGGCGTCAAAGCAAGTTAAGCAAGTCATGTGGGATGAACTATAGAAGGTGTTAGATTTGAGAGTAGTCCATCAGTCGCTGGACCTTACTTGTTGACCTGTTACTGAATGTAGATGAGAGTAAGGGGTTGTATATTAACCACAGAAAATTAAACAGTCACACAGAATCAGATGCTTAACATATGCCTAGAACAGATGAAGCTTTGGAAAAGTATCTGACAACCATTGTCCAGATTAAGCATCACTGGCAGATGTTCTTAACACTTGCACCAAGGGATAAGTCAGCTTTTTGCCCTGTCGGGATTATATGATTGCATCAAGATGGCCTTTAGGATGAAAAATGTCCCATCTACTTTTGAGAAGCTGGCACAACACATCCTGTCAGGGCTGGAGACTATGCTCTTGTTTACATTAATTGTATTGCTATCTATAGCCAGTTTTGGCATAAACATGTTCAACATCTGAGAACTATATTGATCAGACTAAAAAGGGTCAGAGTAACCATTAGGACAAAAAAAATGTCAGGCAAGAATGACTGAAATATCTTCCTTGGCTCACTGAGTAGATAGTGGCATGATTCAGCCACAGTCTGCCAAGGTAAGAGTTATAAAGGCATGGCCTACTGCTATTTTCAAAAAAGCAAGTAATAGCACTCCTAAGAATGGTGGGTAGTATAGAAAGCCTTTATCACACTCTGGTACCTCAATCCATCCTTTTTGCAGCCATCACCTAAGAGAAAAAGACAGATAAGGTTTTCTGGACAGCAGACTTTGAAAAAACATACCGGAAACTCAAGGAAGCCTGGAATGGACCTCGGGTAATAGATAGGCCTGAGTAATTCCAAGTATTTATTGTACAGATAAACACTTCAAATTATGGATTGAAGACTGTGCTTAGCTATGTTTATTCAATAAGAGAACATCATACAGTCGTATATTTTAGTTAGAGACTCTGGACAAAGGAAGAATCCCACGCAGCTGTGGAGAAGAAATGCATGGGGATGGTGCGGGCTCTTGCAAAATGCCAATCCTATCCTTGTGGTAGAAAATTCACAGTAGTAACTGGTCGTAATTGCTTTAAGTGGTTACATGGAGCTAGTATAAAATGGCAAGCTAGTTAGATGGACGTTGAGATTATGATCCTACAATATGATAATCCAGCACAGGAGTGGAGTCAGTAATGTAAAGACAAATGGATTGTCAATGCAGGCAACTTGGTGATTTAAGTATAAAATACAGTTTCTCCCCAACTACATTTTCTTTTTTTTTCAAGACAACTTGTTTGTTATCTAGAAAATGGTGGGGGGAGGGGTGTCAAATATATATATTTTTTTAATTTTAGAAATGTAAATAGTTTACTTCATTACAAATATACAATGTAGAACTGTCTTTTATGTTCCCACCTTTACAGGGTTTTAACAAAGGAGTACTGCCCTCTTCTGAAAAAAAAACTTCAGCTTAAGAAACAAGTGTATTCCCAGGGAATCAGTAAAGAAGATAACCTCTCCCTTTTGAAAAGAATTTCAAACTGTCATGTCCAACTTCCTGTAGGCTTGATGTAATCCTATGGAACAAACTAGCAATAGAAATAAAGGGACAAAATTCTCTCCAAGGGTTGCAGACAAATCTTGAACAACACCTTCACAAAAATGTAAGGTGCACCTGATTTTAAGGACAATGGTTAAGCATTAAACTCTCCAGATGTTGATTTTTCTCTCCCCCAGGCTAATACCTACTATTATTGTTTAATTATATCTAAAGGGGGTGTGCACTCCTCAGAATAGCAGCAGGCAAATAACTCCAAAGTATAAAAACAAAATAAAACACTGTGTCAGTACAGAGTCAGTAGCTTTATTGAATCTAAAGCCAATAGTAAGTGCTTTTGTCTCTTCCCTTAAAGGAAGAGACGAAAACACTTACTATTGGCTTTGGATTCAACAAAGCTACTGACTCTGTACTGACACAGTGTTTTACCTTAACAATTATTCCAACCACAATCATTAGCTGTATATATTCTTTTTATTAATTTTTTTTTCTTTTGTACTTACACCTTTACATTTTCTTTTTCTTTTACCTTTTTACCAATAGAATTCCTCTTTTCTCTACTACCTTCCAATTTATGTCTTCTTCATCACTTTTTCAGAACCTACTTCCATGACCTTTTTATTAGTTTCTACTCATCAAATTTTTCTTCTTTTTCTATACTACTAAAACTCCTTCTTTTTGTTCATTTTCTTCTTTTTCCTTTATCTCATTTTCATTGTTGCAATCCATCTGTAACTGTCCAATTTTGTTATATTTGTAACAATTCAATTCACATTTTTGTGTCATCTCCCATTTTCCAGTAATATAGCATTTTCTTTTATTACAGTTCAAATGCCGCAAAAAAAAAAAAACAACTTGTTTCCAGTTTTTCAGTTGTTCCCAGTATTTTAAGACACCCCTATCCGCCTCAGCATTTATCATTCTTGGTATATGAGTAAATTTTCTCTCTTCCTATTTTTAACACAATATTACAGCCGTATTCACCAGTCCATAAACACCTTTTATCATAAACTTTTGCAATGCCCAGT
>NC_056748.1:410724883-410854883 GCF_019279795.1 Protopterus annectens | reverse complement strand
TAGTATTATGGTCTACGAGATTTCAAAGTGAACCTTCTCAAATACAGCAAATGTAAAAGAATAATAGCTAAAGAAAAACATGGGGCATTAACAACCAGTGCTGCAGTATAAGAAATAAAGAAATATACTGACCTGACCAAGCTTTGACAGGAAGCCATAACCATCCATCCATTTCAACAAAAGGAAACAACATAACTTCATTATTATCCCAAAACCCCCACCTTCACCACACTCCCATTACACACCAAAACAACAGTGAAGCCTATACTCCAAGGGTAAGTAATGGATTGGAAGCTTCAAACAAGTGACGAGATTCTGAAGACTCCACTGGTGTATAATTCTATATGGAAGTAACAGTACTAAGAAAGGACTCTTCATGTAGCTGAGTCAGACATCATGACCCCTGCAATAATTGTCTCCGGAACAGACTCCACTGTGTTTTTTTTTTCAACCTGCAACTCTGCAAAATCTTTGAGATTCACATATTTTCCAAGGAGGAATTGGACATGCTAATGCCATGCCTGGACCATGTTCTGGCTTTGAGGCAATCCTGTGTACACAGATCAGATACACACACAACTCTGGAAGTTATGTAGCTGGCAGGTAATGGGTGCATGAAGGTCACACTGCAAGTGTCTCCCTCTGACTCAAGATAAATGTATCCTCCATATAATCGAACAGGTGCTTGACATTATCTTGGAAGTGTGGCTTTAGTTCTTTAAAAGTGGATGGAACAGCTACTGGTTCAAGAAGAGCAAGGGCTATTAGTCACTTTACTAGATGTTGAAAAGTAGTGTTAGAACAATTCATAGTTGCCTGGCCATATCTCTATACTTTGTGTTGTACACATTGAGAGAAGAGGAAAAGGTGTCCCTTATATTTTCTATTTGGAAATCTCGCTTTTACACTATGTAAAGCTGTACACTCAAAATCACAAAGTATATACTGCAGGGATGCTGCCAGCTGCAAGCCATTCATAGCATCCATCAGTATATTATATATGACATTGTATTAATGCAGAGTCTTGAGAGAAATGAGGATGTAGTCTACCAGCAGTGGTTTGTCAGTACCCCGCTATGTTAGTAGTCCATGCATGCTGTACAAGTGCTGCATTATTTTTTCTTTTGTCCAAAACTGCCATCCAGGAATCACCATATGGAGTTACTGACATTCATTGTGTTATCAGCAATAGCGAGAAGTATTGTCTCCATGTGCTCTTGGTCTTGTTATAACAGTGCAGAAAACTGAAAGATTTTATAGCCCATTCTACTGGAAATAATTACTCCAATTATCTTCCTTTTTGTGGTGATCTTCCTTTTTCAGTCCTCAGCATAGGGCAGAGAATGACATCCAGTAGATCTCTTCTTCTGCTGCTGTGCTTTACCACCTAACTTTTATATTTCTTTATAGATTTCAGCTGACATGACCATTATGATTTGCCATGCAAATACTTCTCCCTGTTATACACATAACCATTTTTGTTATCTGTCCAAGTCTTTTGGGTTTCCAATACCATGACGGAAATGGACCTCCTTCCTAAATCAAAGTATAATTAAAGTTCATGAAATTAGTATTATTTCAGTCTTTGATATTAGACAGAAGTGCTCTTCGCAGCACCCACAATGTGCCCAGTAATCCCGCCTTCTGCAATTCATACAAAGTTTCATGTATCAGTAACATATCTAAGTACGACTGTAAATTCTTTTTTATGAGACCCGTCGCTCCTACTACTACTACTGGAACATATTGCCCTTGTTTCTGCCTGCAAATGCTGATATTTTTATTTATTTAATTATTTAACATTTGTTTACCAGGGAGGTCCAACTGGGCTATAAGCCCATTTTCAGTGGTGGCCCTAGGAGAAAAGCTACAAGTAATAGTAAATTAACAATACAATATTGAATGTCAAATTACATAAGTACATCATGCAGAGTTTACAGAGTTCATATTTCAAGTAATTACAAGTGAAACCTAGGCCATGGGAACCCATGGTCAAAGGTGCAAAATGAATGTAACTAGCCTAGAATATACAAAAAAGGAAAGTAACTTTACCATACAGTGTATACAGAATAGAAAGAGAACAGAAAATTAGTAAATAGCTTTAGCTGTAAAGACACTCTTTGAAGGGTAGAGATGAAGGAGAAGAAGAAGGTGGTAGTAGTTAGAAAGTGGTGAAGGGGGCCAGATGGGTGAGCAGGGATAGAATAGAGAGAAAAGATCTGGTTTCCAGGTACGTGAGAGTACATGAATACATGAGAGAGAGAGTAATGAGCAATGAATAAAAAGGACTAACTGTTTCTGTCAGCCAGGGTTAGTTCATGAGCAAAGCCAGTTATCAGTTAACTCTGATCTAATAAGTGCTTAAACTTGGTTGGGTTGATGATGTTAAGGATGTGTTGAGGGATAGAGTTCCAGGATTTGGAGACAGTATGGGAGTAAAGAGAATTGCCAGAACTGTCATTTGATTTAATGACTTTTAGCAGCATTTGCTGGTAGATCTTAGAGTTATATTATTTGAGTAGGGCTGAAAAATATTTTGGAGTGCTTGCCATTTATCAGGTTGGTGTACAACAGTATGGTGTACAATAGTATGGCTAATGGTTTTAATTTGAGGAATAAGAAGTTAGGTAATTCTAGCCATTTTAGTTGGCGAAGGATAAAATAGTGATGGGATCTATGTGATAAGTTTATGGTGAATTTGGCAGTTTTATGTCAGTAGGCTTCAAGTTTGACTAGATGTGTTTTTTCATGACTTTGTTTCTCTCTGCACGTAAGATACTGTAGTCATTTGGTGTAGCAGTTTCAATGATCAATGCTACTTTTGTCTTCTTTTCATGGATCACTATATCTGGTTTTCTCTCATGTATTTTATAAACTGTTGGTAATGGATAATCCCATGTGATATAAGCTTAATCATTTTCTATGATGCTTTGGGGCTCATGTTTTCAGTGTTTTTCATCTACTTTAATATTATAATATTTGCACAATCCCCAATGCAACAATCTTGATACATTATTATGCCTTTTAGTATACAGTCCTTCTGTCATTAGTATATCACAACCAACAGCAAGATGTGCCACTGTTTCCAGTTCTGTTTTACTAAACCTACATCTGTTGTTTCTCCCACATATTCAATGGACTTTGTAAACCAATGTGTACATAGGCCATTATTTTTGGCTGCCAATATTAACCTTTTATCTTTTGGTTTTAAATTCACCTCTCCTTAACCATTCTTGCATGCAGTCCTGATCAACATGAGGTTGTTCAAATAGTTTTCTATACTTTCAACCATATTTATGCATTTTCCAAATTTCTTCCTTTCTCAACTGATCTTTCACCGTATATTCTTTCTCTTTTTTGTTATATTCAGTTGCTGTCTGATTTTTTATCTACTTCTGGTTTGATTTCCATTCCCACTTGACACCAATATGCTTCTGCTAAACCAAACAGGGAAGTCATCTTAAACTTATTCTCCTCATGTTTCAAACCTTTCACTATGCTTGGGTCTTGTGAAGTTAGCAGATATGCATGCAGTGTCAGAACTGCAGATCTATGCATGTAATCAATTTCGAGGAGGCCCATAGCTCCTTCACAACAGGGAAGATATAATATTGGTACACACTGATTTTTATAAATCATTTGATGAGCATGAAGCATCCTTCTTGTTTTCCTGTCCACCTGATCCAACACCTCATTGCAAAACTGCACGTTAGGACAGGATGAGCAAATTGATTTATAGCTTGGACTTTGTTCCTAGATGTTAATGCTGTTTTCATTATTAATTGAAGTCTAATAAAATTATTCCTTACTAAGTTTTATTTGATTTGTTCATGTTTTATTGTTGAGTCTATCAGTTCCCCAATATTTATGCAGTCCCTCTTACTCAAGTTGTTTTATATCACATTCCTGTCCCAAACTGATGTTTTCTGTCCTCTGTAGCTTTCCCGCTTTAAAGGTTGCTTTTGCACATTTATGAAAACCAAATGACATTCTTATACCATCTGAAAAAGTCTGATGAATTATACAGTTTAAAATCATCTGCAAAAAGAAAATGAGAAGTCTTTATATTTTGTTGTTTTCTGGGAGCCAAAACATAGCCATGACCTAATCTGTTAAGTAGACAACTTAATGGGTTAAGGGCAAGACAAAATAGCAGCAGTGACAGAGAATCACCCTGGAATATCCCTCATTTGAATTTTTATCCCTGGAATAATAACTTGTCATTTATCATGGCTTAACTGCAAAGTAGTTTGCCACTGGTTTTATGGTCACTGTAATGTAATCGATCAGTGTAGGGTGTATCTTATACATTTCTAAGCACCCTTTAATCCATGAATGTGGGATACTGTCAAATGCTTTTTTATAGTCTATCCATGCCATACTTAGATTCTTCCCCTTTTTACAGTTCTCCATTATGACATTATTTAACAACAAATAATCCTTTGTTCCATATGACTTTCTTTTATTACCCTTTTGTTCTACTGCCATGATTGAGTTTTCTTCTCAATGACTATAAATTCTGTTGGCATCAATTCCAGTGTATAGTTTATACGTCATCAGAAGGCAAATTATTGGTCTATAGTTTTTAGGATAGCTTGCAGGTTTGCTCTTATGAGAGAGTATTGTTTTTCCTATTGTTAACCAGGATGTTGTCTGGTCCGGGTGTACATATAAATAGTTCTTACTCATAGCTAAATCTTCATGTAAAGATGTTAATACTTTTAGCCGGAAGTTAGCTACTGCATCTGGGGTGATGGTTTTCCAATTGGAACTTTTCTTAACTTTGTTTCAATCTCTCTAGCCTTTACTTCATCCCATTTCATATCTTGTACATTTAAACTTCTTATTCTTTCTTTTACTTCTTCTATCCATTTAGCATCTTTGTTATGTTCCACAGAATCTTAATAGATATTTCTCCAAAATGTATCTATTGCTTCTTTTTTGGTGGTGGTTCAATTTCTTTTGCCTTGTTTCCCAATTCTCTATAAAGCATTTTTGGGTCATCAGTAAATTGCTTATTTTGTACTTTTTTCTTTAAATTAATCTGCATAGCTTTTAAGTTTTTCTGCCTGTGCTGCTATTTTTAGTTTAATATTTGCTATATTGCACGATAGATCCTGATCTGTTCTGATACCATGCACTGCCTGTATCATGTCTATCTTTATGAGTATTTTTGTTGATCTGTTTACTCTTCTATACTCTTCTATTTGATACTTCCATGATGGCATTCATTTTCACCCTCCCTTTATCTTACTGCACTGTGTTTTTGTGATAAGACTTTATCTGTTATTAATTTAGCTGCACAGTAATATATCCTGTTTACTTATGTTATATTACATGAATCTCTATGGACATTCCTAATTACTGTGTTCATTTGTTTTCTAAAACATCTAACGTTTTGGGTTTTAATGACTTTCTGTATTCTATTTCTTTCATTGATCTTAAGATGTTTGCCCATTTCTATTAAATCAAGCAACTCTTCTCTTAGATAATTTTCTTCTAAACTGAGGGCACATTCTTTGTTCTCCATTTCCTGCGCGTATTCTATAGAAAGTCCCTGAGCATCTTACTGTGACACATTCTCTTCATTTTCATCCTGTGTTATCCGTTGCTCTTTCATATGAGAGCTCACTTGCCTATCACTCCACAACATTGACTGTGTCAGAGTTGCCACATTTTCTTGTTCCTTCTCTTGTAATGCAACTCCAACTGAACATTTGTACAGGTTTCCTATGAAAGGCTCCAAAATATCTTCATATGGCAACTAATCAGATGTTTCCTGCTGTACTGCTTTCTCCTTAATTTGGGGGTCCATTGCTCTTTCCTGTTGTGATGTTATCTGAATTAGATTTTCTACACTAAATCCTTCACTTCACAGGTAATTCATAAACTCAGTTTCTATTCCTTTAACTTCTCCATTACTAATCCTCTTTTCTACTTTTCCTCTTTGTTTTCTTATTTTTTGTATTGTAAAATTTTCCATATTTGGATGCCTTTGCTTATAGTTTTCTACAAATATCTTCGGTGTTGCTCTTTTTGTACTTTGTTCTACTTTCTGTTTTGCATAAATGTTGCACCATATTAAATCTCTTTTTTTTTCTTCCAATGTCATTATTTCCTCAGATGTCTCCTGCTCCCCCTGTTTCTCCTTACTTTATGGACTCATTGTTCCATCATCCTGTGACATAACCTGTTTTAGACTTTGTGCACTAAATCCTTCACTTTGCAAGTATTCCATAACATTATCTATTAGTTTTTAACTTCTAATTTACTAATCTTCTGTTCTGCATTCCCTCTTTGTGACCTTATTTTTTATTATAATATTTTTCTGGATGCCTTTGCCTGTATTTCTCTTTGAATACATTTGGGGCTGCCCTTTTTGTGTTGCTTAATTTAGCTATCTCCTTTGCATAAATATTGCACCACATCAGATCACTCTTTCTTTCTCATGTCCATATTTCTTTTTTATACCTTTCAAAAAGTCTCTAAATTTTGTTCTTTGTATTTTGGCACTTCCTCGGTCATTTTTCCAAACTGCTCAAGGTTTCTTGGTCTACATAATGTTTTTCATAAATCTGTTGCATTAATGAACACAAATTGTTATTTCTGACAGTTCTTCTTGTGGAACTATTTTTCTTTCCTCTAATATCTCTCTTAATCTTTTTGTATATCTTCTGCCTGGAAATTCTGGGCATCTTGCATAATAGCAGCAATACATAATTTCTTTCTTATCCTGAATAGTCCAGTCATCATCTTAATGTCTCTTTTTGGGCCTATCTGTTTTTGTGATTTTTTTTTTTTTGTGGATTGTTACTTCCTTCTACAATGGGGGGGGGGGGCATCCTCCACCTAGGCCTAGCCTAGCTCCATTGTAGGAATGTTAACATGTTTTGAGGATTTGGGACTGTCATCTCTTCCAGTCTTGACACCAGTGTGCCTACTAGGATTGGCCACATTTTTATTCTGGGACTTGTGCACCCAGCTATCTTTTTTTTTTTTTTAAGTTACTTCTGTCGACGATATATGCTCAATAAAATACAGTCTATATTATCATTGTCACCTTGGTGCGATTTTGTGAAAAACATTGTCCACCTCTTGAAGGTACTCACCAAGGCTTAAGGATGAATTCAGTTCCAGCAATACTACTTTCCTTTGCTTGCTGACTTGTCATCTCTCCTTCAGACCCCTATCATCTCTCCTTCAGACCCCTATCATCTCTCCATTCAGACCATGTAAGAGAAAGCTGCTTTCTCCTCAGGCTTGTGACATGATCATAAATGTTGCCAAAATTGCCTGGTGCTGTTTGTATTCTGCTTGGTTCCTTCCTCTTGCTAGTCATTTATTAAGACTTATAGTCACCTACTGATGACGTTGACATACTCACATAGCTGCAAGACACAATCTTTTCTTTTCTGAGTTGTTGCAGCTATTTGATGAAATGCTAACAATTTCCATTTTGGATACGTACCATTTCTGTCTGTAATTTCCACTTATATTGGCTGAATATTTTCAGCACACAGTAAAGTTGCATACACTGTCCTATTTTTATAGCAGCTTGCTTTAATGTTTAATATGACAGTGGGTACCTGCAGATTGTAGCAGTCCCAAATGTTACACTGCAGCATCATTAATGGAGGATCATCAAAGTAACTGCTGTGATGATAGAACTCTCAGCCTTCCAATGTGTCCAGCTTTAGCAAGAAATGTGCTACCTTCTAACCAACTGACAGTATAACTGAAAATTTGCCTCAAAGCCCTTACTATTCTCTAATTAGGTCTGAACCTCCTCTGTTCTAAAGCATTAAACCTGGTGTAATGCTGCATCAGATGAGACACCTCATCAGTTAATGGCTGCCACAGTTTGGGACAGTTTTACATTTTAGCCCTAAAAAGATACAAGCATGTTTTGACAATGATGCACCTGATGGATGCTGTGACATCAATGTATTTGCACAATGTTCTTTATCTGCAGTGCTTACACTTCAAACATTTATTAAGCATTCTTAGCAATAACTGGTTTGCTGTTATCATGGTCTCCAGCATGGGTTGAATAAGCAGTGACAAGTCTGGTGTTCTTACTAAGAACAAAAAAAAAACAAATCGATCTAGTCAGTTACTCCACTCTTTAATAAAACCAAACAACAGTTAAGCGCTTTTCGTTTAGTCCGTTGACTAAACTTCATCAGACAATGTACAAGATAAAATGATTACAGGCTTAAGTACAAGTCCTAATTAACACATAATTAATAGGACAGCCCTAATTTCAGAATTAAAAGAGCATTTCAGTCCTACAAAACATAAAACACAATTTGCTAATGATACTGCTACATCTTCTCAAGAATACAAAGGTAATAAATCTAGGAAATAATAAACAATAAGTGCTTTATGCTAATATAAAAGGTAAAATAAAATGAAATGAGTGTCTAAACCTATCAAGCAGGGTATTCTGATTCTTTGAATACCTTCCTTCCAATGTAAATATATACAATAATACACAGAGGAAACTCTACTAACATAATAAACAAATTGGATGATGGTAATAACTATTAATATGTACCCCCCTTTTTAATGTATGTTTATTTATTATGTTGTTAGAGTTTCCTCTGTGTATTACTGTATATATTTACATTGGAGGGAAGGTATTCAAAGAATGGTTGTTTAGACACTCATTCTTATTATCTTGTACATTGTCTGATAAAGTTAAGTCAACGGACTAAATGAAAAGCACTTAACTGTTATTTGGTTTTATTAAAAAAGTTGAGTAACTGATTCGATTGGTTTGTTTTTTTTGTTCTTAGTTTGTGCATTTTCATTTTTTAGTAGTCAGCAAGTCTGGTGTTCTTAACATAAGATATATGACTTTACTAAGGCAACTTAAATTTACCACTAGCTGGCCTTCCTCTGTATGACTTCATATTTTCCATTCTCTTCTTTGTAAGAGTAACAGAACATACTGGAGGAATACGTGTGTATCACAGAGAATACCATTTCTATGGAACTAGCTTCCCCTCCACATAAAGTAAAGTACTTCTCTTACTCTGTTCAAAGAGATTTTGTGAAAAATCAAAAAACATTGGATGAATGGATGGGTAACCGTAAATTCACTCCTGGCCTGGCTCCAATGGCCCTCACAGACAGGAGAAACATAAGTCAATAACATATACCTGTGTGGCTCATCTTTGCAGAGTCGTACTACAAAATGTAAGGGCAGATAATTAACACAGGAATGCAGGGCTAGGCTCCTTAAGATCCTCACAGATAAATAGCCTAGAACATAACTGTTCACTTTCTTTATGAGTACTGAATAAAAGTATTCATTTAGCACCTTTAATTTTTTCATAACATGATGACTTCAGTTTCAGTGTCTTAATCCTCTGTCTTTCCATATCCCCTTGTGCATATGGAAAAAACAACCCTAAGGACTTTAAAAAGGAATTCTTTGACATGTCTCATTGTATCCTCTTGCAACATTTCAGTGTCTATCATTTGTCTTCTGCCTGTTACTCTGTCCATTCTATTTTTTTCATTTAAAACAGTTTCTAATAAACAGTTTTATACAGTTTGAAGAACTACTTTCTTTTTCCAAAACACACTTTATTTGCTTTAATAACTACAACAAGCATAATAAGAAGATCACATTATTACAACAATAAATTAGTTGAACTTAAGCATTACTACATAAGTGATCAAAAATCATAACCTATATACATAAGTGCCAATGTGTACAAGGAAGAAAGGGAAATGCTACACAAAGTGAAAACTCCAAATACTAGATTTAAAAGGTAGTGTAGATACAACGTCTACCATACTGCAATTCACCCCAACTAACTAAAAGAGTATTGAAGAAATGGGGGGGAATCAAGACACAAAAACATCCATGGCCAAGATCACAAAGGGGGACCCACACCAGCGGCAGGGAGATCTGGTTAATAGAGTTTGTAGTGAGCAAGGAGCGTGGAGTGACATGTGGGTAGTGCTCATTATTCATCAGTCAAAAGAAGAAAAATAAAATCCCATAGTTCCTGGTATGAAGGTCATTTGCAGGGATTAATTATTAGCAGTTTTTGGGAGGTAATATATTTAATTGCCAGATTCTTAAAGTCCCTCCAGGACAGCTTGGAGCGGTCAATCCACTGCTTGGTAATATAAAATTTTATTAGAAGACAGAGTGTAATTAGGGCTCTAAATTTAAATTTAGGTATGTTAAGGCTGGTAATGTGTAGTAAGGCCATTTCCCAGGATAAGGTAGATTTATGGTAACCCATTTTGTCCAGCCTTACCTTGAGAGAGCACCAGATGCTGTGAGAGTACCTACAAAACCACAGAATGTGAATGATATCAGCACAGGGACAAGAGCAGCAGGAGCATGAAGTGAAAACATTCGGATTAAATTTATTCAAGTGGACCAGAGTTAGATATAAGTTATTTGCAATCATAAATTGTGCATACAAAAGCTTTTTAAAGGGAGAATACTTAAGAGTAGATTTTATTGATAGTGCTTTCTGCTATGGTGAGAGGGTAGCGCCCTGTTGCTCCCAGTAATCCGCAAAAATAATTTTCCCTTGATTTAGAAATGAGGAAAAGGTTCTATAGCTATAGAAAGCATGTTTTTCCTACTAACTAAGTTTTGTAATAGGTCTGCTACACGGTTATGATCAACATCAGAACTGGGATAATTGTGAAGAAAAGATGAGGTGAGCTCTCTTAATTGCCTCAGGATAATAGTATATTTTTTGGGCAAAGCCAAAGCAGCACGAAGATCTGTTAGTGAGAGGTGAATGAATTTATGCATATCCCATAAGATAAAGTTCTTAATTAATGGGTAGTTACTTAAGTTGATCATTTTACCGTTCATATTTAAATTCAGGTTAAGATGAATAGGTTGAAATAGTAGGAGAGCGTTACCTAGGTTAAGAGATTGGAACAGTTCCTGAAAAGTCTTAATTAACCCCTTCAGGGAGTGATGTAATTTTAGATTCTTAAGGTTTAATTTATTCAAGAAAGGTAGAGCTCCAGGGTTAAGATAATTTTTAAGGGCATGATTATACCACACTTTGACCCACAAGGGAGTCCAAGTAGAAGAGCTTGGATGATGATTAGCAATAGTGAATATTCTATTCGCGTGAATGATTCTGTAATATAATATGAGATTGGGCATCGCCAAGCCCCCCAGAGATTTAGGTAATATAAGTCTTTGGTATGAGATTCTAACCAACTTAGGGTGCCAGATAAATTTTGCAAGGGCTTTATGAATTCTGTTGAAGAAAAGAATTGAAGCCGAAGATAGAGAAGAGTTGAGATGATAGAGGAGTTTAGGAAGTATATTAATTTTAATGATAGAAGTTTTAGTTAACATTGGGAGTTTTAACTGTTGCCATCTTGAAATGTCTTGGGAAATAGAAAGCCAGGCTTTTGATAAGTTGGATTGTAGAAGAGAAGAAGAAGAGTGGTCATAAGAAACTCCTAGATACTTAAGAGAGTAATCTGTACGAAAGGAGAGATCAGGAAACAGATGTTGTTTATGTGCTATAGGGTTGATTGGGAAGATAAAGGATTTGTTTTGGTTGATTTGGTAGTCTGAGTTAGAGGCAAAGTTATTCAGAGATTCAATTATCTTCTTAGTGTCAGATATAGGATGTTCAAAATAAAGATTCAGGTCATCGGCAAAAGCCGTAAAACTGATGTTAGTGTTGAGAATTCTAGGAATTGAGTGATACGTTTTTTGCAAGATAAACAGGAAAAAGGTTTCGAAATATAGATTAAAGAGCAGGGGAGATAGAGGACACCCCTCTCTAGTACCATTTGCAATCTTTATCGGTTGAGAATATTGCTGGTTTATATGTAAGCAAGTATATGAACTATTGTATAATGTTTTGATCATATTGATAAAGTCAGGGGGGATATCAAAGCCCGACAAAGCCAAAAACAAAAAGTTCTAGTTTACCCGGTCGAAGGCCATACAAGCATCCAACACCATAGCATATCTAGGGTTTCTTTCTTTTTTGGTGAGATTTATTATGGATTCTAGCATTAAGGTATTGTCCCACGTATGTCTGTTAGGCATAAAGCCCGCTTGTTCCGGAGAAATTAAGGTATGCATAGTTTTTTTAAGTCTGTTAGCTAGGATGGCTGAGAAAATGTTTATGTCCACATTCATAAGGCAGATTGGCCTATAGTTATTTAAGTTAGAACTATCCAGAGTGTTTTTAGGAATTAGTATAGTTTTAGAGTGGTTGATGTATAGGTCCATTATACCTTTATTAGAGAAAGATTCAAAAAGTTTGAGCAGGATGGGGGCAAGGGTAGTTTTAAATATTTTGTAGAAATCAGGTGAAAAGCCATCTGGGCCTGGGGCTTTACCATTCCTGAGGTTGTCAATGACTTCCAGAATTTCTGACATAGCTAGTGGAGCTGATAGGAAACCTTTCTGAGAGTCGGCTAATTTTGGGAAGGTAAGTTCGTTCAAGAATTTTTCCATCTCATCACAAGTAGGAAGCATGTTATTACTAGCATAGATATCTGAATATATTTGGTGAAATAGTTGGATAATCTGAGCGTCAGATTTGTAAAGCGTGTTACTGTGGTAAATGAAAGTGATTCTGGGGGATTTAGACGTGTTAACTATTAGCCTGGCTAGAGCTTTGGAAGGGGCTTGTAAGGATTCAGAATATCTAGAGATATAATGTAATTCTTGGAGAGAAAGGTTGGATTGGTGATGCTCAAACAGTTCTTTTTGTTTAAATTGCAGCTCTTTTTCAGTGTCTAAGGAGTAATTAACTAAAAGTTTGTCATCCAAAGTCTTAATCTCTGTAACTAGGTTGGTTATCTTTTCTTTGTTCAGTTTTTTGAAAAAGCTAGCTTTCCTGATAAGGATTCCCCTAATCACCGTTTTACATGCCACCCATCTAACATCAAAGGGGATATCACTGTCACGAGAAGCAGAGAAGAGTTCTTTTAAAGTAGAAGTAATTTCTTCAATTAGTGGCTGATCCTTTAGCAAATTACTATTGAGAGACCAGTTAAATGCTTTATAAGATGGGGACAAGTTGAGCGTAAAACCTATCTCTAGGATTAACCTTGAATTATCGGAGAAAAATCTAGGTTCAGTTGAGAGTTTGATTTGCCTTTTAGCTAAAATGTTGGAAATTAGAAAGAAGTCTATGCGAGACCAGGAGTGGTGACATTTGGAAAAGTAGGTGAAAAAGTTATTATTCCCAGAGTCGGATCTGAACGAAACTGGATCCATCAACTCAAAATCCAGTATTAACTCTCTTAGAGCTATAGAATCCTGGGTATTTGTGACTTTGGTCTTACTTGAGCGGTCTATGCTAGGGTCTAAGCCCATATTCCAATCCCCACCCAAGATAAATATATGGTTTGGAAACTTAAGTAGAAGATTATAAACTTTCATGATGAAATCTAGTTGCCCTAAGCAAGGTCCATAAAGATTTAAAAATAGTACAGGTTTACTTAGGTTATGTGATAGACATGTAAAATAACACCACCTCCCATCTTGCTCAACTCCTTTTGCCACAATCATAGGCTTAAAGGAAGTTTTGATAATAATCGCCACCCCCTTAGAATTATGGCTCATGCCCGATGGGATAATGTCTCTAATCCATTTTCTGTTTTTATCCTTGGCCCATTCTTCATTTAACATATGTGTTTCCTGAAGAAAACAAAGGTCCGACTGGGACTTACATCAAAGATGCAACACCAGATTTTTCTTGTTTTTCTCATGAATCCCCCTTACATTCCATGAAGAAATATTCCAAACTTTAGTATTTGGAGTCAATTTAATATTATTTAAAGGCACTGTTGTGAGAAATAAGTAATAAAGAGTAAACTTCAGAAGAATTGCAGAATGCAGCACTATATAAAATATGGCACAAAACTCCCTCAATTTTATCCCCGTGCTTAACCACATAACCCCTACAATTGAGAGAAAGAAGAAATAAAATACACTAAGTGAACATGAATCCAACATACATTTAGGGATTAAAAATAAAAAAAGAAAAGTAAAGACCCTACAATATTTACAAATAATATACAACATTAATCTAATTCCAACGAAGCCATCAACAACCCTACTTAGTAAATCCAAATAGCTTCCAAAAACTGTAGAATAACCTAAAAAGAAAGAGGTCAACTAAAAGCAGTTAGACCCTGTATAATAATTTGGGTAATCTCTGGTTGGAGTACTCCAGTGTAATTAACACTAGCCACACATAGAAGATGAACAAAGCTCAAGAGGTTTCTAGAAATTTACATATAAAATATTTAGATTAATGATTAAAGTTTCTCCTGAGCAAACACTAATATATTTATGAAGGGGTATAGCCAGGTTTCACCAGTTATTAATAATAGTGGGATATAACAATTCTGGAGGAACAACCAATCTACATACGCTAGTCCTTCATATCTTTTATCAGTCCCAGCTGTAAGCCCCTTGCCGCCAAGGGACATGCGTAGATATCCTAGCGACTTGCAATAGACAAGTTAATATTAGGCAACTTCTCACACACCAGGCAACTGACCTCTGGTCCGCTCCAGCAGATTGGAATGAGGTTCGCGATCCCAGAAAATAAAGTGTATTGGTTCTGCTAGGCATAACTATTAAAGGAAATCCATGGAAGATAATGGATCTCACCCTTCCAATCCAAACAGACTAACTTCTAAGAAGATTTGAATGACATATCATCCAGGTGTAAGCGCTCCCTGTAGCTGTCAATGATAGCATTCTCCAGGTTATGCACCCATTCCAGGACAATAAAGGATGTAAACCATTCAACTTCTGGCTTCAGAGGTGCATCAATCAAGCCTCAGATTAACCACCATTTTCATGGATCCCCCGAGCAACAGGAACTAAAGGAAAATTCCTATCATAGCAAGGGAGACTCAAGAGCTGATTAATAAAAAGACCAGTTGTAGATTTGTGCGAATAAAGACACACTAACAGCAGTGAAGGACTAGAAAGGCTGTAAGAACCTCCGGCAAGTGGAACAAAGTAGTCGGGGGCTTCACCGATTGGTTGTGGTTGAACCAAAGCATTTGGCAAAGATTGAATCCGCTTCTTTGGGTGAGGACATATAGAACTTTGTTTTCTTGTAGGTAAATGATAATGAAGAAGGAAATTTCATTTGGAATATGATTTTATAAGAAATGAGGTCAGCACAGTAGGGTGAGAGTTTGTGGCATTTCTCTCTTATTTCAAGGGGTAAATCTTGAAAAATGACAATGTTTTGGTTATACCAGGAGAAATGGTTTGCTTTCTTGTAGGCTGATAAAATAGTTTGCACATCCTGATGGTTAAGCATTTTGACATAGACAGGTCTCGGGATTGCAGTGGTTTGCTGTTTCCGCAATGCTCTGTGTGCTCTCTCAATGATGTATTTAGTCAGAGGGCTTCTCTCATGACATAAATTGCTGAAGATTTGTGTAGCAACTTCAAGAAGTTGATTTGGTTCGTATTTCTTAGATAGACCCCTAATAATCAGGTTGTTCTTCCTACTTCTAGCTTCAAGATCCAAGATTTTTGCTTGCACGTCATTGATCGCTTTGCCTTTCATTTGTAATTCTTCTTTTATGTGTTCAATTTCAAACTCATTGGATTTAGATTTCCCTTCAACCAGGTCTAGTCGGTCAGCTATTTTATTGATCGAGGAGCCGAAAGAGCTAATTTTCACAGTTAATTCTTGGATGGCCACTTGCAGAGGTAGCAGAGCACTTTTCAGCTCATCCATTTGTAGTGATCCGTCGGCCTTCTGTTTAATCGGATCCTTTGGCTGCTCCTGTACAGATTTGGATGATCTTAACCTCTTTGCTTCTTTTTCCGGTGATGTGGAGATATCTGATAATTTGGATTTTGTGGTTTGAATATACATAGTTTCAGGTTCCTTTGGCATTGTAATCTCCGACTCTGTCCTCGTGGGTGCTGTCAGTTAATCCGATGCTGAAAGCTTGGGCCTCTATATAGCCACGTGTAGCTTTGTTAGCTTTCAGTTGCTGGTTAAAATGAGCAGGTTTAGAGTACTAAAACTATTAGTTTTAGTGTAAAAACCTTAAATATTTAAAGTTGAAGCATAAAGGTTCGCTTGTACAAGGTCTTAGCCTATATAATCTTGAGTTGATAGGGTTAACCTATTGAATATAGATGGAGCACCATCTTGAAATCCTCCAGTTTGAAGAACTACTTAATAACAGTGTAAAGAATGAAAACATGGCAGTGAAGAAATCTCCCTGAAGTTTTTAAAATATGGATTGATTGCAATGCATATTATCTTTGTTACTCCTTTTATTCTGATTATGGGAAAACAGTTTCATTCCCTTTAGAAAGCTGCCCTAGATTCTCCAGTTCCCAAAATCAATACTCATTTTGCCCTATTGATGACCAAGCCATCTTCCTTCTACCCTCCCTGATCTAACTATTTGAAAAGAAATATCAACAAGGCTGCATACGTAAATAAATATGGCAAGACAGTTTTAAATTAGCATAGCTTCATGCTGGGCATGAGTACCTAAACTTTACAATTTTATGTTTCAGAATCTTGACTTATTGCCATCAAACAAGGGCATTCTCTTTGAGCAGATTAACTATGAGCAATTCCCAGAGTTTTTATACTTCTCCTGTTTTTTTTTTTTTGTTTGTTTTAACAATTACCTCACTGACATTTTTCAAGTAAATTAGGGTGCTATTCGTCTCCTTCTGCTACCTTGAAAACTGGAACTGCCACAGGGTTCTTCCTTTGCCCTTTTCTTTTTATTACATTACTACTTTACTCCCTTCTGGTTTTCAGTCCACTAACCTAATTCTTTAATCTAATAAATCTGTCATCTTTAAGATCCTCTCCTTTTCTATGTAAACAGGCATTGTACTTTCCAAAATGATCCCGGAAATGTGATTAGGCATGTCTCAGCTCATTCTAAACTGAAATGAAAACATGGGAATATGTTTGTTAACTCAGCCCTGTTAAAATCAATACCTGCTAGGAAACAATTTCCTTAATTTCAAGATAAGAACCTCTGTGGTAGCTCCATCCTTTAAACCAATATTTATCTATAGCCCACTTTGCATATGAATGTTCACCTTGATTAGAGTGAGCAGAAAATCAGTCTCTGTGGCTTATGCAAATCATTCTCTATGGCTTATGCAAACCATCGAGTTTCCTCACACCTTGATGAACAAACTACCACTGGTAAAGACACGTTAAAAGCTGAAAAAATAATATGACTCCTTTCCCAGATAGTCAATGCCACAAATAAAAATCTGTATGAGCTACATATCTTTTCCATCTGCAATGGTATACATCCCTGTCTAGATCTAACTAGTCCCATTTAAAACAGTGCTCTCACCTTCCCTTAAACTCTTAATTTTAAAGTTATGAAATTAGATATTTGCTCAGATTGTCTGAATGCTGGCAAAACAGCTCTCTATACACTTGGATTTCTTGCTGAAGGAATAATGATTCCATAGAGCTATTCCTAACTCACTCACAGTTATTGATAATGTTTTAACATTTGAACTCAAATGAAAGAAAAGTGACCAAAAAATGAGCCTAAAACCAAAGTCAATGAATAAATCAGAAGGAAGACTCCAATACACCACCTTGTATGAACTTTAGTGCACAAAGCAAGCTGTACTAGAGCAAGGCAATGACCATCTCTTCTTCAATTTTAAGTAAATCATAAAATATTAGAAGCCTATATCTACTCAAATTCAATTAAACTTATCAATTAAGTATCTAACAAGATTCAATTTAATAACATTCAATTTAAGTAAAATGTTTAAATTCTTAAATGCAGCCCAACACATTTAAAGCAAAAATATTTAAAAAATCTAATGCAAAAATACAATTCGCTAGAAAACTAATACTAATACTAATAATACAAATACTTGTAAAAATTCATCCGAGTCTGTTTCATTTTGTTCTAATACTGGCAAAATATTAATAACAGCATATAGACCAGGAAGTAAATATTGTGGGAAGAAATAACCAGGGAATTGTTATGGCTAGACTTGTATAGGGCCTAGGGCCGCTACCCTAGTACCAACCTATGAACCCATCCAGCCCTAAAATATTTAGCAAGCTCTGTTTTCAGTAACAAATCACTCTCTCTCTTAGTAGTTAAAAATTTTTTAATTACTCTAAACCTAAATTTACATGCAGAAGAATTTTTTCTTTAAAATGGTTTGTTGGGCTGCATTTAAGAATTTAAAATTTTAACAACATTTTAATAAAACAAAACCTGGTGCACTTGGACATTCTGTGACAGTGTGGTAACTGTCTAATGTACACAGACAACCCCCTCCTCTTACCTCCCAACACTCACACCTGTAAGAGATGTACTTATATCACCAAACTGGAAGCAGTGCACGCTCCAACCAAGACTGGACTAGCTGGTCAAGAGGAGAAGGTCAACACCTGCAACTCACTACATACAACACACAGCCCTACAAAACACCAACCATCACAACCCACACTAGAAACACAAACCATGCACCCACCTTCGCGGAGGCTCACAATAATACTTTACCAAAACAACAGAGACCCCTGAGACAGGAATGCAGTCAACCACCACAACACAACACCAACCACAGAACACATAGCTCACCACCACAGTGTGCCTCTCAACCTACGCCCTTAAGAAAAAATACTTTGCCCAATGTACTAATCATAGGAGACTCAATTGTGAGGTACACTGATGTCCCAATCATTAAGCTGAACAAGGAGAAGGTGACAGTCAGTTGTCTATGAGGTGCCAGGATCCGCCACATAACACATGCACTCAAGTCACTCCACAACAAGTCCAAATATGACTCAGTCATTGTCCATGTGGGTGTGAATGACCTGAGACATACCTCCCTGGACTACATGAAAAGAGATGTAATGGAACTCTCGGATTATGTGACCCAGGCAAGTATGACACTAGCCCTGAGTAGTAATCTACCGTCACCCAGAATTATACCACAGTACAAGCAGAAAATTATTGACTTCAACAATTGGCTAATTTCTGGTGTCATTCTAAGGAGATCCAGAATCTGTCTGCCTGGGATGACATGATCTGCAGACCTTGATATTTTGCCAGAGACGGCCTGCATCTGTCACCCCTGGGATTCCGAATACTGGCTAAGGCTCTTGCCACCCCTATAGTGCCTTTTTTAGGCAGTGTTTGAAAGACCAAAATTCCACCATAACAGCTACAAACAAATGCAATCTGAGGGTCATGCTGCTCAATGCTAGAAGTCTAAATCTCAAGTGTCTTTGAAACCTATTTTGAAACTTAAATCAAACCAGATTTAGATATATGATGAATTTAGAATTTTAAATAACAATTTACATTGCATATGCATTTTTTACTAAAGTATTTTGGAATATTATTTAGTTTTTTATGAATGTTTGTTTTTCTCTTTTTGACACAATGTGGTTTTATGTACTATTTGTTATACTAGGGTTAGTTAATGTTTAAGTTAATGGTAGGATTTATTCAAATATTAGATAGGATTATCATTGGTTGTTGTATTTGTGATGTCAGCTTATTACCACAGGGTATTTGCTATAAATGTGTTTTAACTTTGATTGTGAAAATGACTCTGAAGAAGCCAGCATTGTACTGGTGAAAGCGCTAAGTCATTTCTGTTATTAAATTTGTTTGGTTCACCGTTCTACTTGTGGTCGTCCTCAGTGACTGTTTGTTTTTATTATTTTCTAAATCTGAAGATGCACGCGCTCAAAGCTCTCCTCAAAATGGAGAATGTAGACATCTGTGCTGTAAAGGAGACCTGGTTTAAAGAGGCGGAAAGAACCCCTGCATTCCGAGGCTACAACTCACTCCATATGTTTTGGACCCAGAATATGTCTGGAAGCTCCAAAGGCAATGTTGTCTTCATATCCTTAATGGATACGCACACCTCTAGACTGGTACCTTAGCATAATGCATCTGAGATACTTCAGGTACAACACTGGGTAAGATGGAGACACAAGTCATAGCCTGCTACAGAACCCCAAGCATGTCCCTAGACTCTCACTCCGAGTTCCTAAGCACCCTGGAATCTATCAAGGTCCAATACAATACTTTCATACTGGGTGACTTCAATTACCCTTCCATCAACTGGGAAAACTATTCAAGTACAATGTACAGGCCCAACGCCTACCCTTCCATCAACTGGGAAAACTATTCAAGTACAATGTACAGGCCCAATGCCTTATGGACTTTATCAGTTCCAATGCCCTGGACCAGCTCATTCTGACCCCCACTAGAGGAAGCAACATCCTCGGCCTGGTTATCACCAACATGGGAGACCATTGCTCCATACCTATCGTCAATTCTTCTCTGGTTAAATCTGACCACAAACTGATCACCATGGAAATCTCTATCTCACCTACAGCCCTGCTGAGGTGACCACCCTGAAAAACGTCTCTAAAGCCGACATTGGGCTCCTAAAAATAGAGGTGGCTAACTTCTCGGCACTCATGCCAATGGAAAATAGCTGCATGAATGTAGAATCATACACCAATGCACTGTACAAGTACACACACAAATGCATGGACTTTGCCATACCAAACAGAAACTAAGATGCTCTCCTCCAAAACAAAGTAAGCCAATCTGGTGGTCCCCAGCCATCAATAAACTCTACAACAGAAGGAAGAAACTGTTGCAGAAAAAAAGGAAGTTACAAGACTGGAAATCCTCCCTTTTCAGTCTCAACAAAAAGCTTTGAGATTCCTTATCAAATCCTATAAAGCCAGCTATGAAGGCAGAATTGTGTCTGACACCAAAAACAACCTCAAAGCCTTCTATAGCTATATCAAAAACCTCCAAGGCAATACCCAGATTTGTTCTGAGTTATTGCACAATAGCATCTCCTATACTGAGCCAGCAGATATAGCCAACATACTGGCTGACAGATTAAGTGCCAACTTTAGCCCTCCCCACCAAGGGCCCTATCACAATACCAGAAGAAAGCCTGGTACCCACCATTTATGTGGCATAGGTAAAAGCTGCACTGTCCAAAGCCAAGAATACAGCATCCATGGGACCTGATAATATCCCTGCCTGTGTCCTACATGAGCTACAAAATGAACTGGCACCACATCTGTGTACCCTGTATAATCACAGCCTTACCTCAGGCTATGTCCTTAATGAATGGCACACTGCTACAGTCATCCTGGCAACTATCACCCCATTAGCCTGACGAGTTTGGTATGCAAAGCTGTGGAGCGCATCATATGAAACTGCTTAACAAAGATATAGGCAATCTCCACACTCTTGACCCCAAACAGTTTGGCTTTGTCAAGGGGAGATCCTGCCTCCTGAACCTGGTTTACTTCTTTGAGGCTTTCACCAAGGCTGTGGATGAGGGTAAGGCAGTGCATACAGCCTACCTTGACCTGGCCAATGCCTTTGATACCATTCCCCACTCAGGTATCATTGATAAACTCACCAAACTAGGCATCAATCCCTACATCACTAGGTAGGTTGCAAATTGGCTCATGGACAGGACCCACAGAGTGAAAGTTACGGATTCCAAGTCAGACTGTCGACCAGTCATGAATGGAGTACCACAGGGCTTGGCCCTGGGCTCTCTCCTGTTTGGCATCTACTTCTCCAAAGTCCAGGCCAATACAGAAGGACTCTGGCTGACCAAGTTCGCTGATGACTGCAAGCTAGGAGTCATTATCAACTCCCCAAGTGATGCAGACATTCTACAAAAGGGCCTCTCTGAGACCAATGACTGGTGTCGGAACCTTGGCCTGAAGCTTAACGCCAAAAAATGCGTTATCATACCCTTTGGAAAAAAATCATTTCCCATGAATTACCACATTGATGGGAGCCCACTGAACACTGAAGGGGCTATAAGAGATCTGGGCACCCAGGTCAACAGCCACCTCACCTTCAACCACCACATTGCCACTGTGGTCAGAAAGTCCTTGTAAGTGTCACATCTTGTAACCAAAGGTTTCACATCCAGGAAGAAAGAGGTCATCATCCCTCTCTACTCATCCCTCATTAGACCAGTCATCGAATATAATGCCCCATTTGGCATGTACCTGACCAGACACATACAACAGCTGGAGAGGTCACAATAGTACCTCAGAAAAAGGATCCTAGGCTTAAAACACATGTTCTATATGGACAGACTCAAGAAACATCAGCTGTTCTCAGCCTTCTATTGTCTACTTAGAGGTGATCTCTGCTTGACTTACAAAGCCATGTCCAACCCAGCCCTACATGAAATGCTACACCTAAAGAAATCCCAATCCCCCCATGCCACACGCTCCAGAGATCACAACCTCATTACCACAATTAACAGAACATGCTGGAGGGACAGGTTCATCTCCCAAAGACTGCACATACTCTAGAATAAGCTTCCCATTCATGACAAGCAGAACACCTTGCTGGCCCTCTTCAAGAGAAATCTTGACGAGTGGATGGGTAACAGAAAGTTCACCCGAGAGATAACTCCAGTTGCCCTCTAGGATAGAGACACTGTGAACTAACATTGGGTGGCACGGTGCATGGACAGTTTTTGGGGGCTAGGCTTGTAAAGGCTCCAGGGCCATTATCCTAGTACAAACCTATGAACCTATTATATAATTAATTGATAATTTCAATTGAATTTGAGTACATAGGTTGCTGATACTTTATGATTTACATAAAAATGAAAAATATCTGGTCTCAAAAGCTTTTGTGTTTTATGTGTTGTGTATTAAAGATCATTCAAGGTGGTGTACTGGGGTCTTCCTTGTGATTACTATGTTTTATCATGACCTGTATTGTGGATTCCAGTTACATTTTCATGCCTTGCTTCACTTTTTTCATTTATTGGTTCTTTTTTGTGAAGAAAGGACTTGGAGAAAGTTGACCTGCCCGAGGATGGAAGAGGGCAGGACGAGGTGGGCCAGATGTGAAAGCTGATTGGCCAGTTGACTGAACTCATTGACTTGCTGATGCCGCTGAGCCAATCCATGGTTTCGCTGTGTATAAACGTTCTTAAGCAATGCCCATTTGAAGGAGGAAGTAGTAAGCAGCCGAGACTGCTAAAGAACAATAGTGGAGGTGGTGTATTAGGTGTACGAAATGAAACAAATGGCCAGGAAGACGTTTTGAATTCAACTTTTAATTCTGAACAAACCCCTGTGGTTTTAAGGGGAGCAGACATTGTGCAAACTGCTTTGAATGGCGATTCGTCACAAATTACACCTGGGCAACACCAACAGCCCGGGAAAGAAGGAACAGCAGGTACAAACTTTAAAAGAAATTTAAAAGAAACTAGAGACTGGCTGCAAATGAAATATTATTTTAAAATTAATGAATCTGCTAGTGTGCAACCTATTGTTAATGACTCTTTCAATGTAAAACTAAGTAACATGTCAAAATTAATGTTGAGACATCAAACTTTGGACACTGAAAATAGTTATTTGAGAGAATATGTTGCAAAGGGAATAGTAACTAAGGGTTTACGTGTTTGGAAACATCCAAACAATGTTCATGTTGGTACTTCATTTCATAAAGAATTGTTAGAAGTTTTTAACAATTGTGGTATAGAGATTTTAAAAACTATTATAAAAGAAAATATTAGGATTAAATATTAAATATATAAGGAAATTGAGGTATTGCACCAGTGTATTAAGGATGACCTAGTGTTTACCATTAAGGAAGAAAATGAGAGATATTTGAACATTAACTGGTGAAACCAAAAGTAAAACCACAATCAGCTTTAATAGGACAAACAACAAGTACAAAACACAACTGACTTTGTGACTCTGAGGATGCCCTAGTTGGGTGAAAGTGCTAAGTCAGTTGTGTTTTGCACTTGTTGTTTGTCGTATTAAAGCTGATGGTGGTTTTACTTTTGGTTTCACCAGTTATATCTTCTTATAAGTACATTGTTTTACTCTGGACAATATTTTAACATTAGAAGTGACATTGATAAGAAATGTGAGGAGATTGTACAAAGAAAGATAAGAAAGCTTGAGCATGATTGTAAGGAGTATAAAAATAATACATGCTACCCTAAGCCACAAATTATGGACAAAATGATGTTGTTTATCATAATAAGCAGATTAATGAAGTTAATAAAGAGAACCAAAATTATGTATGTGATGATGAGAACAATGAAGTGGGGGACTATGAGAATGTAGATAATTACCATCCACTGCGTAGGTCTGAGAGACTCATGAAAAGAATGAGTACTAGCAACCAAATTTTTATTGGGGGGGGGATACTAGATTTTGATAGTATACCCCTTACCCAAACCAAAAATGGTGAAATACAGGTAGATGGTAACAAATATTTACTAAATGGCTGTTGTATTTACAATTTTAGTAATGAAATACCTGACAAGGAACATTTTAGTTTACTATCTAGGGGATTGAAATTCATTCCATATAGGAAAGGGGACCTCACAAAGACATTAATGGATATTAAAATGTTAATTAGAAAAGTCAATTTGGGCTTGGATTTACCTGTAAGCTCCAGTGAGACTGAACAGGGGTTGAAGTGAAAAAGTACATATAATCCACCATTACACCCCCAGCTAAAGAATTTTGAGAAAGTTATTGAAAAAGAGTTAAGAAAGGAATACAGTAAAATTAAATATAGGCCCAATTCATTTAGCAAAGAAAATAGTACACTTATAGTACTGAAAACTAACCCAGATATTCAGGTTATGAAGCCCGACAAAGGAGGAGGTGTAGTATTAATAGACAATATTATTTATCAAGGAAAAATGAATCAAATTTTGATGGCTGAAGTGATTTATTCCAGTGTATCTAATAATGAGGTTAATATAGCCTACAAAAGGATTGACAGTGTATTGTAAGACATGTATATGGAAGGCTTAATTGATGAAAAAACATTAAGATTTTTAAAGGTAGATAAACCAAGGGTGCCTTCCATATTCGGAATACCCAAGACACATAAGAATGAAAATGATCCCCCCTTGAGGCCCATAGTCTCAGCAGAAGTTTCTAACACCCTTCCCCTGGCCAAGTATGTTGACAATAAACTTAAACAGCTATGGGTTAAAAGGAAGGCCATTTTAAAGTACTCTTGGAATTTTTTGAGGGAAATAATTCCAGAATTGTTACATGATGAATTAATTTCCATTACTATAGATGTGATAGATTTATTTTCAAGTATTCCTTATCAAGAAGAAATGGACATGTTTGAAGAAATTATATTTAAGGATTCTGACTTGAGCCACAATGAGAAGGTAGTCTATACAGGCTTAATGGAATTGGTTTTAAAATACAACTTTATTTTCTTTAAAGGTGAATTCTATCAGAAAATACAAAGTGTGGCAATGGGGGCAGCTTGTGCCCCAACATATGCCAACCTTGTTTTAGCTAAGTGGGAGGAAATATACATATTAAACTCTGAATTTGCAGTAAATTGGACCATCTACAAGAGATTTTTAGATGCAATAGTAATATTTTGGAGGGGGACTAAAGAGGCATTTGATGAATTTATGGTTTATATGAAGAACACCGCTAACTTTTTGGAATTCACTTATACACTCTCTAGGGAGCGCTTGCAATACCTAGATGCTGAAATATATAAAGTAGATGGTAAATTTGAATCCATGATTTTTAGAAAGCCTACTTTTTTGTAATTCCTTTCTCCAGTATAGAAGTGCACACCCAAACATTGTAAAAGGAACATAGTTAAGGGTCAATATGTCCGTGGTAGCCGAATGACTACTTCAAGTGATGATTTCAACAAGGACTGTGAGTTGTTAAAAAAAAAAAATTGGAAAAGGGCTATCCATTGGACCTGGTGAGGGGGGCAGAAGCAGAAGTAATGGTTGGTAGGCCTACTAAATTTAAAGCTATTCTAGGACAAAAGGAACTGACCCATAATGTTGCAGTAAAAGATCAAAATGCTAAATACAATGAAGCTATTTTATTAGAGTACAATGCTTTAAATGGAGCAACAAAGAGAATTATTAATTCTGAATGGGAAAGGTTTGTAACCATCTCAGATTTGGAAAGGCTTCCCAATAGCCCCTTGAAAGTGGTATATAAAAACCCATCTAGTTTGAAAAACATTCTTGAACATGATGGTAAAAACATGGTAAAGAGCATGAGGAGAATAGGGACTAACTAGTGTGGCCATTGTTCCCAATGTGGAAATATAGCTAACACAGATAAACTTTTTATTGAGGGTAGGAACACGTGGGTATGTAGCCCTGGATACTTTAATTGTGAAGCTATGGGGATAGTATACCTTGCTTTGTGTGTTGAGTATAGATCCTTCTACGTTGGTAAAACTGAAAGTAGACTTAAGAGAAGGATCTATGAACACAAATATGACATTTTGAACAAAAAGGAAACCAACACTTTATACAAACACACAAAGGTATGCTCAAAAGCAGATTTCAACTTTTTTGTTTTGGAACAAATACCAAAAGAAATTAGGGGTGGGCTATGGGAGGAGAAAATAGAGTTTAGGGAACTTTGGTGGCAAGTTACCCTGGAAACATCAAGCCCCCCTGGTTTAAATTACTTTATATCTATTGTGCCACTACTAAAGTTGAGATCTGCTAAGCTATAGTTATTATTAAATGATGCAGTTCTTAACAATGCCACTAGATGGTGAAACAACATTGCTTTTTATGACATTTGAACAAGTTAAGTTTTTATTTTTATATTTTTATTTTTGTATTTTAATGCAAGTATTTAATGAATATGAATGTATTTATGCAATAATATATTTTTAAGGAAATGTTTTAACCTTATTATTCATTATTTATTTACAAACAATTTTGTGCAATATATGACATTTAATGGTCTTTTAAACCTTCTTTGTATACTGTTTTATGACGGAAAAGGAGAGGGAGTGATTGGGTTAAATAATTTTATATTATTTATTGGATAATGTGATTGGTTTATTTACACAAGTGAGAGAGTATATAAATGGTAAACTAGGATTCAAGGTCATCTGGTGAAGTCTTTATGAGGAGAGACGAAAATGCTGGTCCTACAAGTGCATTTATGTGTTTATGTAGTGAGTAAAGTCTGTGGATTGTGCATTAAAAAATTTTTTCCAAGTCACCTCATATTTTCCGTTTTCAGAGGGACCTGTATTGTGGATTCCAGTTACATTTTGGTGCCTTGCTTCACTTTTTTCATTTAAATTTTTTATCATCTCATACTCGCTGGCCCTACCAATTGGGATAGCCTTCCCTTTGGTATTAGGAAATGATCCTCCATTAACAGTTTAGACATAAACTCATTACACTTCTGTGGGAAACAATGATTTGGAAACCCTCTACTCTATTTCTCTTAACAAGCCTTACTTGACAATTTCAACTGCTTTTCCACAATTGTGTTCACAATCTAAAGTCTTGAATAATTTGGCACTGTATCTGTTTTACTTTTACTATTTTTTCAACACTATATATTTCTGAACCTACTGCTATGTTCTTCCATTTAAGCGTTTGTATTATTTGTGCTTTGGACTTTATGGTTTTGCACTTCTGTCTCATGGCTGGTATAAGCTTTGATCTCACCTGAGAAAAGTGGCTTGTCTTCCATTTTGATTTGATAATTGCTTCTCTGACAGATGTATCAATTTCATGTTCTTCCATTAGATATACCTCCTTATCCTCATCCTTCTATATTGTTCCTCCATATGCCCTAAAAGCTATGATTCCTTCACCTTTAAAATAGCTTTACTTCAAGACCATACTGTTTTCCCTCTTCTTACAGATATGCAGACCAATTTTGCTCACAGGCTCGGAGCTTCTGTGATTTTAGTTTAGATATAGCATCTCTGTCCAGCTCACCCTTACCTTCAATACCATTAAAAGCCTTCATTATTTTTTTTCTAATGTGCGATAGACTTTATATATATCATAGCATTTTGGAGGATTTGTATACTTTTTTATTACCTAAAGCTTTTATTAAATGTGCCTTGTCTTGATTTAATTAGAAAATCTGACAAGGTTGGGAAGGTGTTACTAGCACGCAAAAAGATAAGGAGAATCTTTCTGTGATTTTTTTTTTATTAGAGAAACTAGATAAACCCATTGGACATAAACACCTGTTTTCTGATGGCTGACCTAGGATCTACGAAAACAGGAAATGAGTGTTAGCCTATTGTCACTTACCTGCAGAAGTCCATTTTAATGTTAATGCTTTTCAAACAATTTGTGTGATCTCAGACACTAATTGGGTCATAGTACAGTTAAAGAAAGGAACAAAGGACGTTGGGAATCATGTGGGAGGTACATCATTTAGGAAAAGTAGCTATAAAGAATTTTACATTTACACAGTTGTATTTTCTTATTTAATTTTGCTAACTAGATGCCATTTCATGGTGGGGACTTCCTGAGAAAAGTTCCAAGATAAAGGTGCAATGAAAAATATAAAGATTCACAGGATGAGAGGAATACATAGTCATTCCATTAAATAAAAATAAGATGCAGTCTACTATAACAGATGACAGTGGAGAATAGTTATAGAATTTCAGTAGCCTAGACAGTGTTAAATAAAAAATGCTGTTCCAGCTATTGTAAGCTTTAAGCCTGTATTTTATATCATTATGGGTGTCAGTTAACTCCCTCACACTAACTTGGCAAGTGCACTACTCGTAGTATTTTAGCAAAGGTTATTTATTTCTAATCTTCTTGGAACTGCCTCTAACTACTTAAAAATATGCTGTGTTTCTCAACACACTGTCCCAACATTTTTAATACTTTTATGATCGAGGATTGTATTGGTACAGCGGTAGCGTTGTTGCCTCACAGCAAGAGGTTCTCCTGTTTGATTTTTGGCTGGAGTGCCTTCTGTGTGGAGTCTGCATGCCCTCCCCGCAGTTGTGTGGCCTCCAAAAGACATGCGTGAATGGGTGTGCCTTTGCTGAAGGTAGGGCGTCGGGCTGGCAACTCAGCACTATAAAAAATCTACTGCCAATCATTAGCGGACCGGAGTTCCGCTGTGGCGACCCCTAACAGGGAAAAACTGAAAAGACAAACAACAGCATGATCGAGGATTGTTTTCATTCTGTTCCCCCTCTCTGTGCCTATAATCTACTCTAGCCTAACTTCCAAGTTGTTCTACAGACTGGTTTCCAAGACTGAACACTGGGCAATAGATAAACCTAATATATTACAGTGTTCAGGGGAACTAGAAAAGGGCACATTTAATCATTTACTGTTATTCCTCAGTTCCAGGAGATTATATTTGAAAGTGCTATCATGCATGGGTTAGTCATGTCCTTTCCTATAGTGAGTTATCCAGCTCTTTATAGTCTCTGACAATGTTAGTTTGAGCAATGTTTTCCAGGGTAATGGAGCTGTCCTGGGATGCTGTATCCCTCCTCCTCTATCTCTACAGCTATCTTTGTCATTCTCTAACCTACAGCACTGTTATTACAAAAATGCTAGCCATGTATCTAATTGTATTTACTTTAACTTTTATTAACTATCTCGAGTGAAACAGAAGGCTAACGTCCTGACTATGACCCAGAAAACAAGAGTTTGATTATTATCTTGGGTATTTTATGGAGCTGGGAGGGAGGGATGAACATACCCATCTTGTAGGAAGATGAGGCAAAGCAGCCTGCACTCTGCAGTATTCCCCTTGTAGGAAGAGACATGCAAAAGTGTACCCAGGAGACAGTAGGGTTATCTCCTTATTATGGGCCCAAAATAGGGCAATGGTTATGGAAGCATGAAATTTTGCAAATGAAGTGCAAAAGACTGGACTTCACTTTATTGCCAAAATAAAAACTCACTTACCAAAAAACCAAAAACAATTCCTTGTTTCCCACCTTTCTAAGCTAGTATAGTCCACTTTTCAGGCTAGTGCTGAATTTAGGACTGTAATACTTGTTTTTGAGTTGCCCATACCATACTTGGATAGAAGGAAGTTTCTCTGTTCACCTGTGAGAGAGGGGAGCTTTGAACAACCTATCTCTCTCTGGAGGAGTGGTTTCAGCCCAGAAATTAGTAGTTTATTGGCCATTTTGGGCTAATTTCTATCTCTTTCATTTCCCTACTATAAAAACCGTGTTTGCACAGTTTTGCGCACTGGGCAGTACCAGTTAGCTATGATTAAATTATTCCTGGCTCCACTAAGTCTCCTCTTCAGTTTTACCCTTGAAACTAGTCTAACTCTCAACCTAAGCACTCAAAAAGCATCTTAGAGCCCAGCACTTGCTCACACCTAACAGCAAGCACTAATATACCCTGTCACCTAACAGCAAGCAGTAATATACCCTGACACTGATTGCCCAGCAGAGCAAGGTTCTTTATTCACCCCTCACCAACCAAGCGACTAAGCAGCTCACCCTACTATTCAGGCATGACCAAAGGGCAACTTCATGTGCACTCTCCAGTCCAGATGGTGAATCTGGGTATCCTGAGGCAATGTTACAACTGCCTCAAGTACACAGACAACCCTCTCCTCCTACCACAAAACACTAACATATGCGAGAGATGCAATTATACAGCCAAACTGGAAGCTAAGCTGTCTCCACCCAAGACTGGAACAGACAGTCAAGAAGAGAAGGTTAACACTTGCACCACAAAATCATACTCGGAGGCTCTAAATAAAAATCTGCCAAAGCATCAGAGACCTCCAATGCAGACACCCAAACAACCCTGCACTTCCCGTCATAAACCAAACAACACATAAAACACAAAATTAGTGTGCCGCACAATCACAGCCCTTAAGGCGAAATAACATACCTAACACACTAGTAATAGGTGACTCTATAGTCAGGCACACTGACGTCCCACTCACTAGGCTGGACAAGCAGAAGGTTACTGTTAGCTGCCTGTCAGGAGCCAGAATCCACCACATAACACAAGCACTCAGGTCACTCCAGAACAAGTACAAATATGACTCTGTCATTGTTCATGTTGGTGTGAATGACCTGAGAAGTACCTCCCTGGACTACATGAAAAGAGACATGGAAGAGCTCTCTGATCATGTAGCCCAGGCTGGTATGACCCTGACCCTGACTAGCATCCTGCCCTCACCAAGAATGATACCTCAGTATAAAGAAAAAAATGATCAATTTCAACAATTGGCTAAGCTTCTGGTGTCATTCAAAGGGGATCCAGTGTCTGTCAGCCTGGGATGACATGCTCGACAAGCTGCGTTGCTTCGCAAGAGAGGGCTTGCACCTGTCACCCCTAGGCTTTTGAATACTGGCCAAGGCTCTTGCTACCCCCATACTGCCTTTTTTAGGCAAGGCTCAAAAGTCAAGCCCACCTCCGTAAACAGCACAATTAACAAAAAACTGAGGGTTATGCTACTCAATGCCAGGAGTTTAAGTCTCAAAATACACGAGCTTGAAGCACTCCTCAGTATGGAGAACATTGACATCTGTGCAGTAACTGAAACCTGGCTCAAGGCTCCAAAGGGCACCCCAGCACTACCGGGCTACAACTCATACTACACGTTTCGGCCACAAAACACGGACTGAAACACAAAAGGAGGGGGTGTATCCATATTCATCAAGGATACCTACACCTCCAGATTAGTGGCGCAGAATGATACCTCTGAGAACATCCATATGCAACTAACATTGGGCAAATCTGCAGTGCAAATTGTGGCCTGCTACAAATCACCCTCCATGACCCAGGACCACCGCTCCACCATTCTGGAGACATTGGAAAACATGAAGGTCCTACCGAACACACTGATATTGGGCGATTTCAATTACCCTACCATTTGCTGGGAAAACTACTCAGATACAAATTCCCAGGCCCAGCGCTTCCTGGAATTCATCAACTCAAATGCCCTGGATCAGCTGTTAAACTCTCCTACCAGAGGTGAAAACATATTGGACCTGTTCATCACCAACATGGGCAACAGGTGTTCCACACCGGAAGTCAACCCATCACTGGTTAGATCAGACCATAAACTAATCACTCTGGATGTCCACAACCCACTACCACCCCCAACTAAGGAAACCACAGTAAAAACTTTTCTAAAGCAAACTTCACCTTACTTAAGACAGAGGTGGTAAGTTTTACTGCCCTCACGCTAAAGGATAACACTGCCCAAGATGCAGAAACCTTTACAAATGCACTCTATGAGCACCTACAAGGATGCATGGATCGTGCCATCTCTAGCAAAACCAAGACTCACTCCTCTAACAGAAGGAAACCAGTTTGGTGAACCCCTGCAATAAACAGGCTATACAATAGAAGGAGGAAACTAGTTCAGAAAAAAAGCAAATCCCAGGAAGGAAAGACATCCCTGATCAGTATCAGTAAGAAACAAAGGTCACTCATGAAATCATCCAAGGCTAACTTTGAAAGAAAAATAGCCAAGGATTCAAATGATAACCACAAAGCCTTCTTTAGCTATGTTAAGAATCTAAGTGGCAACTCACAGATATGCACTGAACTAGTGCAAAGTAGCACAAAATATACTGAACCTACTGATATTGCCAACATCCTGGCAGATAGATTCAGTGCAAACTTCAGCCCCCTCTCACCTCCAAAAGGGCCCACAACAATACCAGAAAAGTGTAGTGTCCCAAAAATCACAGATGCACAAGTGAAAACAGCCCTTTCAAAAGCCAAAAACACAGCATCAATGGGACCAGATAGTGTCCCAGGCTGCGTCTTGCATGAACTACAGAACGAACTAACCCCCCACCTAAATACACTGTTCAACCTCAGCCTCTGCACAGGCTACGCACCCATAGAATGGTGCACAGCAACGGTTATTCCTCTACACAAAGGAGGGGCCAAAACTGACCCTAGTAACTACCGCCCCATAAGCCTCACTAGCCTGGTCTGCAAGGCTATGGAGCGTATCATCATGGAACTCATTATCAAAGACATTGGGAACCTCCAAACTCTTGACCCGACCCAGTTCGGCTTTGTTAAGGGCAGATCATGCCTACTAAACCTGGTTGACTTCTTCAAGACAGTCACCAAGGCCACAGATGAGGGAAAGGTTGTTCACACAGCCTACCTTGACTTCACCAAGGCTTTCAACACCATTCCCCACTTGGATATTACAGAAAAACTCACCAGCCTGAACATAACCCCCTACGTCACGAGATGGGTTGCCAACTGGCTTACAGAAAGAACTCACACGGTAAGAATAGTGGGCTCCAGGTCCAACTCGAAACCAGTCACAAGTGGTGTCCCGCAAAGCTCGGTCCTGGGACCCCTACTGTTTGGCATATACTTTTCAGAAGTACAGGCAAACACAGGAGGACTATGGCTAACCAAGTTCACCGATGACTGCAAACTGGGAGCCATAATTGACTCTCCGGCTGACACAGACATCCTCCAAAAGGGCCTTACTGAGACGGACACCTGGTGTCAAAGTCATGGCCTCAAGCTAAATGCCAAAAAATGCATAGTCATCCCATTTGGGAAAAACAAAACACCCATGAATTACCACATAGGTGGCAGCCCCCTTAATACAGAAGAGGTAATAAGAGATCTGGGGACCAAGGTAGATAGTAATCTCTCCTTTGACAATCATATTGCAAAAGTAGTTAGGAAATCCTTCTATGTGGCCCATCTAATTACTAAAGGGTTCGCATCTAGAAATAAAGAGGTTATAGTGCCCCTCTACTCGTCACTCATTAGACCTATCATAGAGTACAATGCCCCACTTGGGATGTACCTCACAAGACACTTCCGACAGCTGGAAAGACCACAATAGTACCTCACCAAGAGGATTACTGGCCTCAAACATATGTCCTATGCAGCCCGACTGAAAAAACTCCGGCTGTACTCAGTGGCATATCGCTTACTCAGAGGTGATCTCTGCCTGACTTACAAAGCCATGTCCAACTCAGAATTGATGGACATGCTCCACCTAAAGAAATCCAAGTCACTACGAGCCATGCGCTCTAGTGAGCAAAACCTCGCCACAACAATAAATAGAACATGCTGGAGGGATAGATTCCTGTCACAGAGACTCCCCATGCTTTGGAACAAAATTCCAAATTACATCAGGCAGAGCCCCTCACTAACACTCTTCTAGACAAACCTTGACGAGTGTATGGGTAACAGAAAATACACCCCTGGGATCACTTCATTGGCTCTGCTTGATAGAGGATCAGTTAATTAATCAATGGGGCAGCGAAAGCCGACATACTCTGGCTAGGCTTATAAATGCCCTCGGGCAGATAGCCTAGTACCTAGTACTATAAGTGACTTCATATCATATGAAGGTGTTTCAGATATTCAATATTTTTTATGGCATTACTAGAAGAATTTAAGCAACATTTTCTGTCCTTAAATATAAGGGCATTTTCATTTTATATATGTATGTATGTTTTATAAAACCCAACCGCCCAAATAGGGACTATCTTACTTAAAAAGGGCAGGCGATACCCTTTGGGGACAGGTTTTCAGCTCACCAAGCCACCTGTTGATGTTTGCCTTCATAGCAAGTGTAGGAGAGTGCTTGCTTGTAAGGGGGAAGCATTGTGTGTAAAAGGGTGATACAAACAGAATGTTGCTTTTATCCATAGGTGGGGCTAGACCACATACCAATATCTTTACTGGTGAGAAAACAAATTACCCACATGGTTGCTGGAATGAGGATCCCTGCATTATAGATATCACACCTTCACTGAGCAAGCCTTCCCAGTGGACTGGAGAATGAAATGGCATTTGGATTGAGGGTGAGGACTGGTAGTTGTTATGTACAGGGGTAAAAAGAACCCAAAAAGGCAGAATCTGGTATAGACCAGTTTTAATCATGACCTTAGGAATAGTTCAGCAGAATACAATAACATTTCAAAATAACATTTTTGCAGCAATATATATATTTATTTATTTAGTGACATTTGTTAACCGGGTTTGTCCAACTGGGCTTGTGGTCCATTTTCAGTGGAGACCCGAGGAGAAAAGCTCCAGTAGTACATTTTAAACAAGTACAATTTTAAACAATATTGATATAATAGCAGTTATAGCAAAAAGATTCACATATGTTGGGTTACATGCATAAAGTTAAAGTTGCATTAAAAAGCTAAGTAACAATTTTACATTGATATAGCTCAATAGGTCAACAATATGTTTTGTTTGTATAAAATTATGCAGATGCATAGTAGACACATTGGAGAGAGAGGTGTAATGAGGTACTAAGTATGGTCCTTTTAAGGGTACATAAAGGAATGGAAGACTAGGTATGGTCATGGCAAGGGCAGGTTCTGGAATTGAGAATATAAGCTTTTAGTTCATTTTTAAAGTGTCAGGTGTGGGAGACTGAACATAAGTCAAGGGGAAGTTTGTTCCAAGCATGGGCAAGGGAGTGTTTGTAGAGTAGTTTGCCTACTGACCTTTTTGGGTGGTAGATATCAAGTAATTGTTGGTTAGAAGTACGGAGGGTCTGAGATGGGATGTAGATGGAGACTAAGGAAGATAGAAATGGACAGAAGGAGGGTTTATAAAGAAGAGAGTGTAGCATATGAAATTGATAAGATAGCAGAAATTGGGGAAGTTCAAGCCATTGAAGAAAGTTTAAAGAAATACAGTGGTGTGAGTTGTATGAGGAGTTAGTAATGAATCTGGCTATTTTATGGTAAGTCTGTTGGAGTTTGTTTAGAGTGGAGGCCTGGATATTGGTAAGAACTGGGGTGGTGTATAAGAGGGAGGGGAGGAAGAGTGCCTGGCCCAGGGTAAGTCTAGATTCAGGGGTTAGGAATTTTTTGTTCCGATATAGCAGACCTAGTTTCCGGTTTGTTTTTTTATACATTGGAGTATGTGTAGGTTGAACTTTAGTTCATCATCGATAATGACCCCTAGGAGTTTTGTGTGGGTGTCAGGTTGAACAGTTGTATTGTTAGAAGATGTAATAAAAAAGGAGATTTTGTGATGAGAAAGAGAACGGGGAAGGAAAAGTAGGAGTTTGGTCTTTTTGGGATTTAGGATCAATATGTTGGGAGAGAGCCATTGTTCAGTGGATAGTAGGGCCTGTTGGGTCAGGGAGTGTAGTTCAGGAATGTTATTTGAGATTGATATAAGTGTGGAGTCATCGGCATACTGAATAAGGGAGGATTCTTTGCATGAGGTGTAAAGATCATTGGTGAAGATGTTAAACAAAAGTGGTCCCAAGATGGAGCCTTGGGGAACACCATTGGAGATGGGAAGGAAAGGTGAGGAGGATGAGAGCCATTTGACAGATTGTTCCCTGCCAGATAGGTAACTATTAAACCAGGCAAGTGTGGAGGGGGATAGGTGGAGATTTGCGAGTTTGGATAGTAGTAGAGGATGAGAGACAGTATTGAAGGCTTTGGGGAGATCTAGAAAGAGACAGGAAATGATTTTATTGTTGACTATGGCCTCTGCAATGATATGAGTGAAGGAGAGGAGGGCAGTGGTGGTGCTGTGGTGAGGACAAAATCCATGTTGGGTAGGGGTAAGTAACTGGTGTGTGAGGAGGTGATTGAGAAGCTGTGAGTGAATACATTTTTCTAATATCTTGGAGAGGGGGGACAAAATGGCAATGGGTCGGTAGTTTGAGGGGTCAGTGGAGTTTCCAACTTTATGAAGAGGGATAGTGAAGAAAGATTTCCAAAGGGTGAGGACAGTTGATTCCAGAATAGATTGGTTAATTAGTATAGATATAGGATAGGCAATTGAGTCAGCAGCAAGTTTGAGGAATGTAGGAGATAGATTGTCAGTGGAAGGAGAGCAAGGTTTTAGTTTGAGTAGTAGAGATTTGATGTAAGTAATGGGAACTGGCTCAAATGAAAACAAAGTTGTGTTAGTGGGACTTGGAGGAATGGGTGTCGAAGTAGAGTTTGGCATAGAGGTTACCAGATTTTGGATGTAAGGGATAAAGTATTTATTCAGGAGGGTAGCTGTTTCCTGAGAGGAAGAGTTAGGGTATGGGGAGGGATTAAAGGGCTTTCTAGGATAGAGGATGTTGCTGAGAGTTGACCAAGATTTTCAAGGACTGGATTTGTTGTTAAGCTGAGTAGAGCTGTAGTATAACCTTTTTGCCCATTATGTTTTTTTTGCAAGGTTCCTCAGTTGGCTGTATTTTTGAAGAACATGTGGTTGTTTAGTTTTAGTCCAGGTTTTCCAAGCACAATCTCTTTGTTTCATAAGGGACCTAGTCTCTTTGGAGAGCCAGGGAGCATGGTTTGATTTTACTCTGATCTTCCTAGAGGGAGCTAAGGAGTTTAGAGTATTTATGAAGATGCTACTGAAAGTGCTTACAGCATCGCTTAGGGGGAGGTGTTTTAGGGTGGACCAATCTATGTTGTGGAGAATGGAGTTAAATTGGGATTTATTGAAAGTCAATAGTTTTCGACAGTTTTTGATAAGGTGGGGTTTAGGAATATGGCAGTAGTGTCTTAAGATGGTGGGAGGGAGATGATCACTGAGGGAGTCAGGTAAGGTGGTGGGATTGTGGTATTGGTGGGGGTAATTGGTAAGGATCCAGTCTATGATAGAGCTGAAGTGGAATTTTTATGGAAGTGAGTTGGAGATGTTATAAGTTGGTGGAAGCCATGTAGGTGGATACTGAGTTGGGGGAGTCAGTTGTGAGTTTGGACCAATCAATGTTAACATCACCAAGGATAAGTGTCTCATATGGTATGTTGTGGGAGAACCAGGATAGGATGTTTTCAAGAATGGGCAGATTGTCATCAGGAGGAAGGTAGATAGAGGCAATTTCAAGTTTTTTGTGGGGATTCAGATGGCAATTAAGGATGATGATTTCAGCCGGAAGGAAGTCAGGAATTGGGGAAAGGTATGGTTAGAGGCTAAGGTTATTTGAGTAGAGGATGGCCATGCCACCACCTTTTTTTACAGGTCTATCAGATCAGAAGATATTATAACCTGGTGGGAGTATTTCACTATTTGAGATTTGTGGCTTGAGCCAGGTTTCAGATAGGGAGAGGATGTGAGGGGTATTGAGAGCTATCCATGAGTGCAGCTCAGTGACTTTATTTGCTAGACTCTGAATATTCAATGAGTAAATAGTTAAGTATTTGGATGGAGATGATTGTTGTGACTGAGGTTGGTGACTGTTAGAGGAGTAAGATGGGGGCAGTGTAGAGGTAGTTTTGGGGAGAGAAGAGGGCCCATGGTTAGGATGGATATCTCCAGAGCAAAGTAGGCTGTTAGTGAGGAGAGAGTGTGTAGTAGATGCTAGATGGAGTTTGTATAGTTTTGACTTAGCTTTGTGGGAAGGTTTAAAAACCTGTATTATGGATAGTTTACATAGACTTGAGGTAGAGGTAGTAAAGAGATTAGGGGAGATAGTAAAAGGTGAAGTAGTTGGATATATGTTGTATGAGTGAGAAGTTGGTGAACATAGGAGTGGGTCAGAGATATTGGAGTGGTAAGTGGTGGAGATAGAGAGAATAAGGAGTAGTGTAGAAGATGTTAGAAAATAATACATGTTGGAATAAAATATGGTCAGATAGAGTAGGTATAGAGGAAGTGGTGTTGACAAGATTAAGCAACAACACGGACCAAACGAGCAAAATAAATAACATAATGGCTCCGGTGCACAAATGAATAATCCACAAAGCTTTATTCCAAACGAAAGTGAAGCACTTTTCGTCTACCCTGCCAGTTTGGTAGACTTCATCAGACAAATCAGCTGTGCAAAACAAGAGAGTTAAATGTATTTTTTTTAAATAAGACTGACATGACAACCAGCCTATGACAATTACAATACACAAAAGCCTAAATAACAACAAAACTTACTGGCCAAAGTAGTTTCAGGATGCCCTCACTCTAAATACTCTACCTATTTAATTATACTATATATATAAAATGCAAAAAATGTGTAAAAATAGTCATAAAATGTAACAATTGACACTTTCCAAATACTTAAAAACTAATAAATATAATTTAACGCAAAAGACTTTTCAGTTTTAAAATACATGAAACCGGAATGGGATTCCCGCTTACCCGGGGCTTATAGATCTTCCTGATGTTAATGTATGGCTAAACGAGAAACTGACTTTTGGAAATGGAGTATTACAAGGTTTACAGGAGAGACCAGCTGGGGTAAGCGTTCTGGTTGTAACAAAACTAAAAGAACTAGACAGCAAGTCTTATAAGGCAAAAAAAATTGCAATTAGAAATCATGTATTTTGAAAAGTGTAAAAGAGAAGGTGTGGTGCCTAAAGGCTTACGGTCATGGCAGTACCCTTCAGGCTTAGAAGCTAACATACCATTTCACTCTGATTTAATCAAACTGTTTAATCAGCATGGTTTTGAACTGATGGAAACTATGTGTAAACATTACAAACTAAGAGTCAAAAGCCTTGCAGCTGAAATTGTGGTTTTAAACCAGGAGATAATGTCACATGTAGACTTTGCACGATATCAGTTTGAATATAAAAGAGTATTTTCCTCTATAGAAAAACAACTGGTGAAAAATAGTGATTTGAAAATGAAAAAACTAAGAAGGGATATCAATGATTATAAAAACGGTGTGGCTTATCCAACTCCGCCTCCTTCACAAGGTAAAAGGTTTTTGAATCACCACACTACAAAAACAGGAGAAGATACTAGGGCTAATGAAGAGAACCGGGGTCCTGAATTGTCTCAGGTAGGCCCCCCATCTGGTAATCAAATGTTTAATTATTGGAAGGAAGAGCAAGGTGCAAGAAGTGAACAGTTTCCTGATAGGCATAATATGCCATATCATCAGGAATATGATGACCGTGAACATTGCCTTTTTTTCCAACAAGGGCCAGAACCATCAACGGTAGTAATGAAGCCAAGTATCCTTATGAATCCATGTGGTGATTACAAAATTTATAACTATTCTAGTTTTGAAATTAATGCTGAGCTATGTAATATTTTCAGTAAAGGTTTAAACTTTGTTCCATCGGAGCACTTAAAGCTGGCAGAAACCCTGGTAGACCTAAAACTTTACACGCGCAAGTTAAATCTTGCCCTACTGTTCAGTGGGGATGCAAGTACCTTTAACCCACCTATGCATCCATTATTAACATTATTTGAGCACATGTGTGAATTTGACATAAGAAATTTACACAGAAACTGTAAAAGGCAGAAAAGAAATTTGTCTAACAAAGAGATGGAAGCCTTGAATGTATTGAAGTCCCTACCTGTCCGAGTAATGAAACCAGACAAAGGAGGAAGACTGGTGATTATGGACAAGAGTGATTATAATAGCAGAATGGAATCTGTTTTAAATGCTGGAACATATGAAATATCTAGTATTAATGAAATGAATGTAGCTTACAATTGGATTAATTCTTTCATCAATGACCTGTTTATTGAAGGTATGGTTGATTTGAATGTTTTTAATTACTTATCAAACTTGAATCCCAGTATTCCCTCATTGTTTGGTCAACCCAAAATCCACAAAAACCTGCACAACCCCCCAATGAGAGCTTTGGTCAATGCAAAATCATCCATTACATATGCATGTGCTAAATTTGTTGATTCCCTCTTGAAAAATTATGTAGTGATGGAAGAACAAATTTGTAAAGATTCTTGGGCCTTTTTAGCTTCTATTGAGAATTTTGGTTTTTATCCAGATGTGTTGTTTTTAACAGTTGATGTTGTTGACCTGTATTTCTCTATACCACATGAATCAGGATTGACTGGGTTGTTGAAAGGTTGTTACATCATGCGCAGGGCAAAAGGAGATTAGATTATTTCAAGAGTTAATGGACATTATTTTAAAAAATAACTACGTAATGTTCAGCAACATTTACAAACAAGTAGTGGGAGTAGCCATGGGGTCACCGTGTGGAGGGAGCTACGCTAATCTAGTAATGGCTCAGTGGGAACACTAGACAATTTTTTGTGACAACAGGTTGATGGGGAAGGTAAAGCTATATACCAGATTTTTGGACGATGTTTTTATTATGTTAAAAGGTTCTGTGGATGATGATAAAGAGTTCATATAGCACTTGAATGACAGTACACCATTTATGAATTTTACTTTTTCAGTTCATGAAAAGGTAATCACCTATTCAGATGTGGATTTAAGGAAAGAAGAGTGTGAGAATCGGTATGTAGCTAGAATTCACCGTAAGAGCACTTATTCGAACACTATGTTACATTACACTAGTTGCAATCCCCCACACCACAAGAGATCTGTACTCAAAGGCCAATTAGTTAGAGTGGCAAGAATGACAACTGATATGGTCAGCTTTTTGGATGAATGTAAGTCTTTAAAAAACATGTTCATTAGCCGTGGTTATCCTGAACATTTATTACTTGAACTAATAAGTGAGGTACAAACTAAATGAAGTACAGGTTTTTATCGACCTATCCTCACTGGTGAACAGATAGTGAGTGTTGCATGCTCTAGCCCTGTTAATGAACCATCCATGCGTGTGAATGTAGAGCTAGGAGAAGTTGAACCATGCCCTATGGCTACTGGTGCACGTAAGGAATTTAAAAGGAGCTTCATTATGGTGTATAATTTAAAAGCAAGTGATTTGAGATGGATCCTGGACAGAAATTGGAATCTACTGTATTTTGAGAAGGGACTAATTGAGAAGATGGGAAATTGCCCGACTTTAATTTTTAAAAGAGGTAGAAATTTAAAGAATTTTGTGGAGGCAGAAGTAAGTATCTCGCACAGAATAATGGGTACTTACAAATGTGAATCATGTAACTACTGTAAATTCATTTCAACAGGATCAAATTTCAGTGTGGGCAAAATGAAATATCAGACGAGGGGTAGGTACAACTGTAATTCCAAAGCAGTGGTGTACCTGGCCTCCTGCCAGCTATGCCCTGCCTTTTACATAAGGAAGACTGACAGGAGGCTGAGAGATAGGATATATGAACATGTATACAATATTAGAAAAAAATACAGTTTAAATGCACTGGCTAGGCATTGTAATGAAAACCCCATCCACAGTTTTTTGTTTAGGGTAATAGATCAAGTCATCCCAGTTTTAAAAGGTGGCCCCTACCAACTTCTTTTAGAAAAGTGTGAATTAATATGGCAGTTAAGATTAAATTCTTGCACAGATCCAGGTTTGAATGAAATCACTTCACTATCATGTATTTTAAAACTGAAAAGTATTTTGCGTTAAATTATATTTATTAGTTTTTAAGTATGTGGAAAGTGTCAAATGATACATTTTATGACTATTTTTACACATGTTTTGTATTTTGTATGTATAGTATAATTCAATTGGTAGAGTATTTAGAGTGAGGAGCGTCCTGAAACTACTTTGGCCAGTACATTTTGTTGTCATTTAGACTCTTGTGCATTGTAATTGTCATAGGCTGGTTGTCATGTCAATCTTATTTTAAAAAATGTATTTAACTCTCTTGTTTTACACAGATGATTTGTCTGATGAAGTCTACCAAACTGGCAGGGTGGATGAAAAGCGCTTCACTTTCGTTTGGAATAAAGCTTTGTGGATTATTCATTTGTGCACCGGAGCCGTTATTTTATTTATTTGTGTTGACTAGATTGACAGATTAGTAAGGTGGTTGTGGCATTTGGCAGGAAGTGGAATTGTAGTGGCTAGTGGGACAGGAAGGGGAGGGATAGTTAGGTATAAAGGTAATTGTAGTGGGGTGGGTGGGAATGGGGGTAGGGTAGTGGAGCGAAGTGAACCCTAGCGTAGTGAGGGTGAATGGAGTGGGGCTAGCACCCTGGTCAAGATGAAGTCATAGAAACAATCAGAAAAAGATAGTGAAAAACTAGCTTGAGAGACAAGGATATAAAGTTTCTAAAGGTATAGTCACCAAAAATAAAAAGAAATAAAATATGATCATATAGTCATATAATAAACCAATCTGGAAAAGTAATGATTTAAGTAAATATTTTTTACACTGGTGTAACCAAATTTTTATAAATGAAGTAATTCAATCAGCCAATGAACACATTCATAGCAAATTTCACCATTACAGACAAACAGATCATACATTCTTTATTTGAAGTCCTTGTATAATACGTGCTAATAATGCTGACTTGTCTAAACATGGACTAAACTCTTGGCTAGGCTTATTAGGGCCTCAGGGCCAACAGCCCAGTAAATTCATATGATCCTGTGATAATAAAAATATAGGGAAACCAACAAATTCTTGACATTTCAGTTTACTAAAACTGGCTATACTACATGTTGTTTGCTTTAATTTTTGCTAGAGGGACTTGGAGAAGAGAACAAAGGAGAGTTTTATGTTTTTTTTTTATACATTTTTCCATTTTACCTAAGCTTGTTTGACTACTCACTTAATAAATATAAAGGTCAGTGGCATGGGAGTTTGTCTCCACACTTGATGGTGCAGGTATCCTATTGGGGATCCTATCAATCCACCAACAGCACTTTTCTCAACTGTTATACAATAATCGAGAAAAGAATGAAATGAGTTTCACCAACAGTGGAGTTTTCTTTTCTCTCTATTACTGTGCAACCTCAGAGTAAGTATAAAGTTTGAGGGTGTGAGGGAAGTTCCCCATATGAAGGGTGAAGGGATGCTTGCCACCCTACAAAAATACTTACCTCTGAGGTATGGTGAACTCATGTTTCTCTTTCCCGTGAATGAGAGAGCACTTGATGAAAGTGGTATTGATGGCTCAACATGTATTCACCTGTTTTATTTTTTTAGGTGTATTGAAAATGAGTGTTGACTCGAAAGCTTTACAATAAATCAGTATTGTGTGGACGTCCATGCCTTGATTTATTTTGTTTGGTGAACTTTGGTTTATTAAGGTACATTGAGCTGCTGGTGCTTCTTGTTTGCTTTGTGCTTCTTGGTTTAGTTTTTTATGTAACAGTAAAAGACAGCCCCTGCATGTAAGGCAATTGCATGGCTAAAAATGTAACTCAGAAAACAGCAAAATAAGCCAGCAAACTGTGATGCTGAGAAGGTTTTTGGATGATTGCTGAATGGTATGGAGATCGGATGTGGATTATTTGTTGGAATTTGTGGGCTATCTTAATGAAAATAGATGGGGCCTACAATTCACGGTGAATTATAATTTGGAACAAATAACATACCTTGATGTCCTAATCACCAGAAATACTGATCATACTTTACAAACTGAGGTATTTCGCAAATATCCACAATATAATTCCCTTCTCCATGCATCCAGCTTTCATCCACCTCATATAGCCAGAAACATTCCAAAGTCACAGTTCATAAGTATGAGATGACAGTAACTGGGCCACAGCATTAAACAGAGGCGATCTTTTGAAATATAAGGAGAAACAAGAAATCAACAACCCTGATATCCGGTTAGTCACCACATATGGAAGGAATACGGATATACTCATGAATAGTGTACAAAGATACTGGAACATTCTGTTGGCTGACAATAACTTATCACAATTTTTCCAGGAGAAATGTTGTTTTTCATTTCGTAGGGGCTCCACATGTGATAGGAAGGCCATTATGGAGGCACATTTTTAATTGTCCTATTTGTATTTTCAAATCTGAAATACAAAGGGCTACCTGCCTTTTCTGGAGTGATTGTGCTAGTAGATCTCCTCAGGGTCACTATCTTAACTGCACAGGTAATGAGGTAATGATGTTGTTAAACTAGTCATTACATAAGTTATGTTACAACAAGCCCTCATCTTTTAAATAATGTCAGAAAATAAGTTTATCAAAATTTCCAGGTCAGTTTCACTAACATTCAATTTATCTCACACTCTATGGATAGAACTTATGGGTTAGTGAGCACTGATATTGTAGAATGTGACTCAAGTATTGTATTTTGTATAAGCTCTCTTCACAGTAAGTCCATGTCTGCAGTAAGCAGTGGATTGTTTTTGTATGTCTCCTGTTTAGTGAATCTAAATCAGTCAGCACTGATACAGAACAGACAGTATAGGAATTTGCATTCACTCCCTTCACCTGTCTCCTGATTGTAGACAAAGTTCTTATAATCTGATAAGAATGCATGCATTCTTGGCAGTTTATACTTTCATCAGTTCTCTTTTGTCAGAAAAAAGGACTGTTCAAGATCTCAAGATGTTTGCTGTATGTACAGTATCTTGTGGAAGAAAGGCACAAAGATTTCATGTCCAAAGCTCAGAATTTCCTGAAAGCATAATAAGGACCAAACTCCTCAGTGATCAAAATGAAACGCTGTACAACAATGGCCAATGAAGTAAAGTTCTCTTGGAGAATGGGTAGTGTGGTTAAATGATATAAAACTTAAATATCTTGTAAGTGCATTTAATTTAAGTACTGGAAATGTATGCAAGTTTGTTGCTATATATGTTGCACTTTTAAGTTTTATATCATTTAACCACACTACCCATTCTCCAAGAGAACTTTACTTCATTGGCCATTGTTGTACAGCGTTTCATTTTGAATACTGTTTTTACTTGTTACTGATAGCTGTACTTTAGCATTAGGCGGTACCCTTTCTTTATTGTAAACTCCTCAGTCATCTTCTCCACATATTTTGAGGTCTGCTGAATCACTGTTACTACAATTCCTGCATTAATCTAAATTTAGACATATGTTAAGGAGCAGCTATCCTCCATTGAAAATTTCAGAAGATTACTTTAATCAGGTCTGACATGGGACATACACTATATCTTCTTTTGGGACACCATCTTAGTTTTTCATGTCATGTCACAGATAGAGAAGAATTAAATGGCACACAGTTTTCACTGGTGGTGTTCAAAAAGCATGCCGCAGAGGAAAGATGTTTTCCAGGAAGCCTGTAACATTCACGGGTTAAAGAATTCATAGCACATGTCTTTTGATGACATCTACATAAAGCTGCCATCCAGATTCATAACATTAATATGTCATAGGTAAGGTAATAGCTGAGGTGATCACAGATTAAGTTAATGTTGTACTCAGCATATAAGCAGATAAGGGTAAAATGAAAAACCATTTATGAAGTATCAGTTCATATAGTCCTATACAACTCATACTGACTACCCTCCCTAAAATATCAGCCCTGAGAATAAAAACAGATCTGTCCTTAAGTTGTTGTTGTTGTGTCTTTTGGCTTTTCCCGGTTAGGGGTCACCACAGCGGAACTCCGGTCCGCTAACGATTGGTAGTAGATTTTTACGTGCCGAGTTGCCAGCCCTGACACATAACCTTCAACGAAGGTATGCCCATTCACACATGTCTCCACACAGAAGACGCTCTTGCTGAGAATCGAACAAGACAACGTCTTACTGTGAGGCAACAATGCTACCGCAGCACCACCAACGCAGTCAGATCTGTCCTTAAGTATGCCTCAGTTTTCATGACCTTAGAGATATATATATATATATATATATATATATATATATATATATATATATATATATATGTATACACACACACACACACACACACACACACACATAAGATCAACAGACCATTTGATCGACATTCATTTGGTCGACAACCAGTATTCCAGGCACTTAACAGGGATTTGCCCCCCTCCCCAATGTTGTGCGACCCTGGAGTTGATATACATAGTTAGGGGGGGGCACAGCCCCCACCTATTTTCATTTAAAATGTGTAGTTTTTGTTGTATTTTCATGTTTTAAACGGAAATAGTTGGCACTACAAATATCACAAAATTCCAGTGCTAAGCCAGTGGACCTTGTCAAGTGTGGTTTCTAACAAACTGCTTTCCTCACAGCAGTCTGTTCTGTATGGAAAACCAGTAACTTAGCAATACTGGTCTGTATAACAACTTCTAAAGTTCCTCATGCATGAGTTTGAACAAGACTTAATTTATTCAAAAAGACCAGTATGGTAAATTGGTATTTGGGCACCAAGGAATTTAGAGAAAACAGAAGATTCAGACTGTGCCAAAATATACTGGAAATTTACATCTAAATAAACTTAGGCCAACTGTCTCACTTACAAGCACATTCTCATTTATAAAGAACAAAGGAGAGTTCAAGGAACATTCCAGCTAACAAAGCGTGAATAACTAACTAACTAAATGAATAAAAGAAAATAAACCACCTGTGAGGCATGCAGACATGAATTCATCTTGTCGTGTCTCAACAAAGTTACTACCCCATGGAAATAATTAACAAAACACATATTTCAAATGTTTCTGTGGCAATCACATGGGCATAATAATCTTTCTTTATAAATTACTACACTCTAAGTTTGAACTTATCCTGTAAGTATAAATGCTGTTTTTCAAGACACGAATGAAGCAGAATGTAAATAAGCTGGAATTTCATTTTAAGTTTTAATGTTTGAAGCTACAAATGCTTTGCTGATGTGAGAGCAAATGACTGTTCTGTGAATTCCACAATGGTGCAAACCAATAAAGCTAGAACAAGGAAGTTTCTCTCTCTCTCCCTATATATATATATATATATATATATATATATATATATATATATATATATATATATATATATTTGTATGTGTGTGTGTAAGGGATGCCTGCCTATGTTTTATTCATGAGTTTCTACATCAAATAGTGGTACAGCTGTTTGAAAATCAGCTGATTGAGCTTTACCATCTTATTTTTTTGGAGCGAGATCAGGGAAAAGCAGGGTTTGGGAAATTTGCCCTATCTCTACTGTATTGTGATTTGGGAGTTGGTATATATAATTAGCAGGGCCTGTAAGGGATGCAGCTCCCCATGAGGAGGGTACAAGGTGCCTCTTGTAAAAAAAATCTGCTTTCCTTCAGTTTGATTAAATTGAAACATTAGATGTTTCATGATAAGTTCAAATTTTTGACATTTTGATGACGTCATAAATATATATACATAGATATAGCTTTCTCTCTCTCTCTCTCTCTATATATATATATATATATATATATATATATATATATATATGGGTGTATTATAGTAGAGTGAACATTCATTTGGCTGAAAACGGCAGAAAAAGATCTAAAGTGCAAACTATAATATAGACACTAGCATATAATTGACAATAATCAAATAACATCTAAATGAACATCAACAGGTCTAACAGGAATTATTGCCATAATGATATACTCACAGTGACATATAGTCAGTCATATTCAACCACTGTATGTTATAGTTTCATAGGCAAGTACTAAGCTATCTGCCCTTTCAAGCCATTTTATCTTCAGCCAGTTTCTCTTTCTGTGATCAAATTAACCTCACTCATTAGGCTAGAGATTAGCCTTGCCATCCCATGATCAATAATTATATATTATATAATAACCAAAAAATCTTGGTCATTCAGTTCACACACTTCCAGAAACCAAAAGACAATTGAATTGTTCAGTGACTGTGTCGTCAATAATTATATATTACCCCTAATGAGAATAACTGAGATCATATGATAGATTATTTGAGGGGATTCCTGTATGAGATAAAGCATTTAGCAGCTGACTCTGTTCATCAGTAGTAAAGGGGGCAGTCCTGATTTAAATTATTTTGTTTCCCATCCATAGATCTAAGTTGCACTTGAATATGCACAAGGATGAACTTTGTTTTATGTGGATGGGGAGTCTGTTCCAGAACTGCCATATCCTCTACAAAATATATTTGTCTTTCCAGACTGTTCTGTTGTTGCAGAATGGGTTTAGATCCCTATATTGAGTAATTCTGCTACAATTTGACTGCTGATATGCAGTAAATCCATCAGTATTGGGTTGAAGAATGTATTGTGCACCAAGCACAGGTTACGTTTTAGATGTCTGTAGGACACCGAATGTAGTGACAGGGCTTTGTCAATCCATGTAGGACATGAACATTGTCCTCAGCCTAGTGCAGTCTAGGAGTTGGTGTAAGTAAATATCAGGTAGTATGGACGGCATACAAAGAAGCCTCTGTGTGTTTAAAAACCTACAAGACACTTTCTGTACAATTATTTCTCTATTTATGATTCCTTTTTTTTTAGGCAGTCAAAAATCCATCAGATTTTCATTATGAAGCCAAATTCTGCATTACTAAGTTGCCAAACAAGTAGCAGTAAGTGGTGGCAACATTTGGTCACATTACTGAGTATAATAACTTAATAGGTAAGATTAGTCTGATGAGATTTTGAGTAGGGCAATGGTAGCACTTGCTTTTACATTCCTTGATATAATAATATGGTTAATTAGGATATCTGAAGCTTTGGAGGTGGGAGGGTTCCTCTCTAACAAGCTGGACAAACAGAAGAACAATGCAGGTGTGTCCTCCTTTCTCTTTGTTATTGCTTTACATTTACAGCTGTTGTCAAATAAAATAGACAAAGAACTTGCACATTTATATATATATATATATATATATATATATATATATATATATATATATATATATATATATATATAATACAATAATTAAGAAAAGTTAGTTTTATTCATTTTATTTTGTATTTTGAAAAACACAGGAAACAACATTTTGTCACTGGAGAACATTTTGAGACAGGTTCACATCTTTTTGGGATATAAAATTAAGGAAGATAAAATCAAGGCTGTAGCTGTAAACTACATATTCTCACAGAGATTGGTTCAGCAGTACTTATATTTAGTGTGAACATGATACGATGAAGTGTTTACGTGTCTGGATTAAAAAGGATTCTGTTATGGCACCTAAGAATATTTGGGAAGAGACTAAACAAAAGATTATACAAAAACTGAGAAAATGGAAGCTCTTTATTTGGACATGCATAGTAAGATATCCGCAGGGAAAATGTTTTTAGTCCCTTCATTTTTATATAAAGAGAAGAATTTTGGACAAAAGGTTCTTAAAGAGAGCAACAACTGCACATAATATTATATTAATAAAGTAGCAGAAAGTATTTTAATAACTAAGCCAACACTGGAATGGAGAAAGGAGGTTTTGTCATAGGTTCATAGGATGATACTAGGCTATTGGCCTGGAGGCCTTTATAAGCCTATCCAAGAATTTTGCCCATGTTCCCTCAAAGTCAGCACCTATTTCCCATGTCCAGCAGGGACACAGGTGGGATCCCAGGGGTGCATTTTCTCTTTCCCATCCAGTCGTCCAGGTTCCTCTTAAAGATGGCTAGAGAGGTAATCTGCTTGACATGGAGATGGAGTCTATTCCACAGATGGGGGAGTCTTTGGACACAAATCTATCCCACCATCAAGTTTTATTAATGTCACAGACCAGGTTAAGGCCTTGTGTGCAGGTTGCATAAGTGGAGTTTGTCTTACAGATGTGCACAAGGCTGGGTCTGAGATGGCCTTGTATGCCAGACACAGGTCACCTCTGGGCAGTCTGTATGAGACTGAGTAGAGGGATAGGGTGTTTAGCCTATCTGTATAGGATAGGTGTTTGAGACCCTGGATTTTCCTGGTCAGGAATCTCTGTGGTCTCTCCAACTGCTACATGTGGTTTGCAAGGTACATGCCAAAGGGGGCATTGTACTTGATAATTGGTCTGATAAGGGAGGAGTACAGGGATGTTATGACCTCCTTGCTCCTGGTTAAAATACCCTTATTTATGAGGTGGGCCATGTAGAAAGCCTGCTGTACAGTGGAGGCAACGCGGTGGTCAAAAGTCATGTTGCTATCAACCTGGGTCCCCAAGTCCCTCACGACTGATTGCATGCTTAGTACATTGTTATTAATGTAATAATTAGTGAGGGAATAATGATGTATTTCTTGCCATTCATAGTGAGGCCATGCTTCTGCCACCAGTCATTAGTTTGTGTGAGGCCCTTTTGCAGGATGTTCACATCACCTGGGGAATTTAAAACAGCACCCAGCTTGCAGTCTTCTGCAAACTTGGTCAGTCACAGACTACTGGTTTTGGTTTGCACCTCAGAAAAGTATATCCCAAACAGTAGAGGCCCCAAGACCAATCCTTGGGATACACCACTTGTTACAGGTCTACTACTAGAGGTGGCTTCCCCTACTTTGACTGAGTGGGTTCTATCAGTGAGCCAGTTAGCTACTCATCTGGTAACATACAGGTTGATGCCTAGCTGGGAGAGTTTATCTATTATGCCCGAGTGGTGAATAGTGTCAAAAGCTTTGGCTAGGTCAAGGTAGGCAGTATGCACTGTCTTACCCTCATCCATGGTTTGGTGACTGTTTTGAAGAAGTTGAACAAGTTTAACAGGCATGATCTTCCTTTGACAAAACCAAAGTGTGTGGGGTCAAGCGTTTGGAGGTTGCCAGTGTCTTTGTCTATAAGGTCCATGATAATGCATTCCATGGCCTTGCAGATCAGGGTAGTTAGGCTGATGGGCCTATAATTGCCTGGGTCAGTGGATGCTCCACCTTTGTGTAGAGGAATGACAGTGGCTGTCCTGCATTCAGATGTCCATATGAATGACTGCAGGAATGGGTATAGAAAATAAGTAGGGACCTGGAATTTGCTGGAGAAAAGTGGCAAAAGAACCAAGGTATTGGGAGCATATAACTAGAGAGAGAAAAGGTAACAGAGTGAGATAAGACCAAACAAAATTAAGACGCTGAGTTAGAGACTGCCTTCCCTTGATATTAGAGTATAGGCACAGAGAATAAAGGTATGGGATTCCTATGTGAAAGTCCTGCTCTGATAGAGTTTTTAGTTGAGTTTAAAACATAAACTGCTCTTAAAAAAGGGATAATTCAGAGGACATATAATATATTGCATTAGAACTACTATAACAATCAACCAAGGAGGGTAGGAAAGATTGAGAAGAGACGCAGAAAAGGCAGTTTACAAAGGAAGAATGGGAGAACATCTGTATGGCTCCCAAATGTGCAAGAAAGTCCAGAAGGTTTACAATTTTTACTTGGAAGTGTTTGTATTGGCATTTTTTTGTACTTTAAGCAAACTTCAGAAATATTTTCTCAGGTAGATGATAAATAATGGAGGTATGATGGGAAAGAGAGAAGAATGACTGGGAACATGTTTTTAAAGTGTAATGAGTTGGCAGATTTAAAAAAAAAAATCCCTACAATGTACTTTATCAGAAATTATGGGGAAGCAAATGGATATAATGAAGGAAATGATTATTTTGAACTGGGAAAGACCATCTAATTTGTCTAAACATAGTAAGGCCTTATTACGTTCAATACTAGGGGAAGGTAGGTATTGCACAATTTATGTAACATTGGGGTGAATGATTGTTACAAAAAAGTATATGAATGCTGCATGAATATAATGAAAATGTCACTTATGGTTTATTTTTGTATTAATGTATGTATACCTATGTCATTATATAAATTATAATTTAATAAAATGTTTTAAAAATATCATAACAGTATATATGCTGTATAAAATTTGTTTTTTTCTGATGTGTAGCTATTCACTGTTTCACTACCTGGGTCCTCTATGAAAATGCACACTGCACAAGAGTGATAACAGTGCTAATAAAATGTAAATAAAATAAATACAATTTTAAACCAGATATCTTCTATTCCATATTTACCTAAAAGGTGTGGCTCCACATTGCCATGATCTTCACAAGATAGAGTGAAGAAAAGCAATCTAAAATTTCCAGAAAGTCCAAGAAGTCCCCCACAACAAACTTTCAGCATCATACTTTCTTGTACACACAAATCTTCCCAGAGAATTCCAACCTCCAAACCAAGTCAAATGCAGTCAAATAAAGCATTGTTATCATGACTGGTTGTTGTTGTTGTCTTTCGGCTTTTCCCGGTTAGGGGTCGCCAGAGTGGAACTCCGGTCTGCTAATGATTGGCAGTAGGTTTTTACGGTGCCGAGTTGCCAGCTCGACGCCCAACCTTCAACGAAGGCACGCCCATTCACGCATGTCTTTCAGAATGCCATTCGACCGTGGGGAGGACATGAAGATTCCACACAGAAGGCACTCCCCGCACACCAGCCGAGAATCGAATGGGAGAACCTCTTGCTGTGAGGCAACAATGCTACCGCTGCACCACCGCGGATTTATCATGACTGGTATACATCTTAAAATTTTCAGATCTTCCCAATTCTTAAAATTGTACTCCACTGCCATTTACGTAATGCATCCTTCAAGAGGAAGCACAACTCCCCTGGGCAGGGCAACCATTTCTTTCATTTAATTTATATTTCCTCGAACAACTTCTTTAAGTATTTTACTTCATCATCTAATTCCCCACTGAGTACAGCCCATGTCCATCTTTCACGCTTCATGTTTGAGGAGCCGTACTGCAGCTTGTTTCTTAGAAAATAAAACATTTTATTTTTAACTCAATCTATACTCACAAAAATAGATAACTGTTCATTCATATGGTTACACTTCACCACAGTCCAGTTCAAAACTAATATCGACATTTTCATATGACTGTTACTTCATATACTCTTTATATGGTCTGAACAAATATTATCTCAGAAATTATTCAATAAGTACTTACACAAAGATATAATTGTAATACTGCCTTTACCTGTAGAGTAGGATATCACATACTAGACACATAAGGCAAGGTTTACACTTTTCATAGGTTCATAGGTTCATACTAAGCTATCTGCACTAGGGCATTTATAAGCCTAGCCAGAGTGTGTTTGGCTTTCGCCACCCATTTTAAATTAATTTTGCTATGCCCTTTTCGAGGTTAGTATACTGTGCCTCTGTCTAACAGTGACACAGAAGTGATACCCGGGGTAAACCTACGATCTCCCATCCACTCATCAAGATTCCTCTTGAAGAGAGTCAATGAGGGACTCTGCCTAACCTGCACTGGGATTTTATTCCAGAGTGAAGGGAGCCTCTGGGTTATGAATCTGTCCCTCCAGCATGTCCTATTTATTTCAGTGCTGAGGTTCAAGTCTCTTGAGCATGTAGCTCAATGGGATTTGGATTTTCTGAGGTGCAGCATGTCCATTAATTCCAGGTTGGACATGGCTTTATACGTCAGGCACAGATCGCCTCTGAGCAGGCGGTATGCCACTGAGTAGAGCTGGAGTTTCTTTAACTGGGCAGCAAACCTTAACAAATCTGACCTAAATAAACTCTCATGTTGTTATAATCATATTGCCAGATTTGCAACTGGCATGCCCTATAGAACCCATCACTGTATTAACCTATGAAACCTCGGTTGGATAGAATTACCAAACCTTCTCCAGCAGAACCAACTCATAGAAGCATTTAAAATTCTCAAATAACCTGACAACACTCCTGCACTGAAAAATTTAGTTATACCTTACACCAATCTCAACAGTCTATGCTCATCAAACAGGCTACTTGTACAAACAGTCAAATCCTGTAACTCAGGGGGTGATACACTGTTTGCCAATGCCATTGGAAAAATATGGAACTCCCTTCCTTTCAACCTCACTCTTACTACCTCCCTAACCCAATTCAAAAACAGTCTAAAATACCATTTTAAGTCACATTGGCTTTGCCAATGCTCAAACCCAGATGAACTCCTCTTCAGTAAGTTCATATTTTTCTTCAGGACTATCCTAATATAAAAACTTTAGACCTTTTTCTCAATTGACCTAACCCCATATTTCCTTGTGAATTTTTCTGTTCATAAATGGAAGCCCTTAAATCTTTGCTAAAAGGACAACCTAGGAAAGAAAAAGTTATGTTGTAGCCTGTGATTGTTATTCCTAAGACGTATTTTTTATAATACATATATTTCATGTCTTCTCCTCTTTTGTATTAATTACTAAATTAAACAATATGTATCTATGTAACATGTATGTAACTTACTGTCAATGTGGAACTTTTCACCCCGGGCCTCCGCTGAAAATGGACATGTATCCAGTCGGGCCATCCCGGTCAACAAATGTAAAATAAAATAAATAAATAAATAAATACGGCATCTGTTTGAGCCCTTTGATCCTCTTGGTGAGGTACTTTTGGGGTCTTTCCAGTAGCTGCAGGTGTCTGGTAAGGTACATCCCAAAAGGGATACTGTACTCAATTATGGGCCTGATGAGGGATAAGTAAAGAGGCACGATGACCTCCCCTGATCTAGATGTGAATCCCTTCATGATTAGGTGGGCTATATAAAATGTTTTTCTAACCACTTTGGCCACGTGGTTGTCAAATGAGAGATTGCTATCAACTTGGGTCCCCAGGTCCCTAACTACTTCTTCTGTACTTAATGGATTACCACCTATGTGGTAATTTGTGGGCACTTTGTTTTGCCAAAGGGGATGACTATATACTTTTTGGCATTTAGCATGAGGCCATGGCTCTGGCACCAGTTGTCTGTTTCTATGAGGCCCTTTTGGAGGATGCTTGTGTCGGCTGGAGAGTCGATTATGGCGCCCAGTTTGCAGTCATCTGCGAACTTGGTCAGCCACAGTCCTTCCGTGTTGGCCTGATATAGAAATATATACCGAACAAGAGAAGTCCCAGGACTGAGCCTCGTGGGACGCCACTTGTAACTGGTTTGGAGTCTGACATGGCTCCAGCAATTCTAACCATGTGGGTTCTGTCCTTGAGCCAGTTTGCAACCCATCTAGTGACATAGGGGTTTACATTTAAGCTGGTGAGCTTATCTATAATGCCCGAGTGGGGTATTGTATCGAAGGCTTTTGCGAGGTCCAAGTAGGCTGTGTGGACCACCTTCCCCTCGTCAATGGCCTTGGTGACTGTTTCAAAGAAATCAACCAGGTTTAAGAGGCAGGATCTGCCCTTAACAAAGCCGAACTGGGTAGGATCCAGTGTCTGTAGGTCCCCAATATCTTTATTTATGAGGTCCATGATGATCCTTTCCATAGCTTTGCAGACCAAGCTAGTCATGCTTATGGGGCGATAGTTTCCAGGATCTGTTGAGGCACCACCTTTGTGGAGAGGGATCACTGTTGCTGTACGCCACTCTTTGGGTACATATCCTGTAGTAAGGCTGAGATTGAACAGTAATTTTATGTTTGGGTTTAGCTCTTCGTGGAATTCATGTAGGATGCAGCCCGGGACACCGTCTGGTCCCATTGATGCTTTTTTTTTGCTTTGGAGTGGGCAGCTCTTACCTAAGCATCTGAGATGTCAGGGGGGCAGCACTCTGCTGGGATAGATATTTGCCCTTTTGGTGGGGAGAGGGGGGAGAAGTTTGCGCTGAACCTGTCAGCTAGGATGTTGGCAATGTCTGTGGGTTTGGTGTATTTTTTGTCATTTTGGACTAATTCTGAGCATATCTGGGAATTCACACCCAGGTTCCTAACATAACTAAAAAAAGCCTTGTGATTATCCTTAGTGTTCTGTGCAATTTTTCTCTCGAAGCTGGCCTTAGACGATTTTATGAGTGCCCATAGTTTTTTGCTAATACTGATCAGAGATGCCTTTCCTTTTTGGGATTTTGCTCTATCGTGTAGTAGCTTCCTCCGTCTATTGTATAGTTTGTTTATGGCTGGGGTCCACCAGACAGGACGTCTGCCTTTGGAGGATTGGGTCTTGGTTTTATTTGGGATTGCATGATCCATGCATTCCTGAAGGTGTTCATAGAATGCGTTTATAAAGGATTCTGCGGTCTGGGCCATATTTTCCACAGGCCTGGGGGCTTTGAAGTATTCCACCTCAGTTTTGAGGAGTGTGAAATTTGCTTTAGAGAAGTTTTTCACTGTGGTTTTCAGGGCAGGGGGTGGAGTCGGGATGTGAATATCCACTGAGATTAGTTTATGGTCTGATCTTACCAGTGAGGGATACACTTCTGGTCTGGAGCATAGAGTCCCCATGTTGGTGATGATCAGGTCTAGTATGTTTTCCCCTCTTGTAAGGGTGGTAACAAGTTGTTCCATAGCATTTGAGTTTATAAATTCTAGGAACCTTTGGGCTAGGGTGTTGGAGCTAGAGTAATGCACCCAGTCTATGTTTGGGTAGTTGAAGTCGCCCAATATAATGGTGTTTGGAGAGACCTTCATATTTTCCAGTGTTCTCAGGAAGACCGAGTGGGGTTCTTGGGTTTGGGAGGGTGGTTTGTAGCAGGCTATAAACTGGAAGGCAGTTTTACCCACTGTTAGTTGCACACGGATAGTCTCTGATGCTTTGTGCTGTGCCACCAACCTGGAGGTGTGGGTATCTTTGACAAATATTGATACTCTCCCTCCTTTTGTGGTTCTGTCCAAGTTTTGGGGCCGAAAAGCATGGTATGAGGTATAACCTGGTAGTGCTGGGGTGCTCTTGGGAGCCTTGAACCAGGTTTCTGTTACTGCACAGATATTGATGTTCTCCATGCTAAGGAGAGTTTCGAGTGCATGCATCTTGAGGTTTAGACTTCTGGCGTTGAGTAGCATTGCTCTTACTTTCTTATCCCTTGTGATACCTATGGAGGTGGGTTAGCCTTGCCTAAAAAAGGCACTATGGGGGTAGCAAGAGCCTTTGCCAATATCTGAAAGCCCAGGGGTGACAGGTTCAAGCCGTCCCTAGTGAAGCATCGTGGCTTGTCGAGCATGTCATCCCAGGCTGACAGGCATTGGATCCCCTTTGAATGACACCAATACTTAAGCCAATTGTTGAAATTGATCATCTTGTCTTCATATTGTGGCATCATTCTTGGTGAGGGTAAGATGCTACTCAAGGTCAGGGTCATACCGGCCTGAGCTACATGCTCAGAGAGCTCCTCTATGTCTCTTTTCATGTAGTCCAGGGAGGTACATCTCAGGTCATTCACACCAACATGGACAATGACTGAGTCATATTTGTACTTGCCTTGGAGTGACCTGAGTGCTTGTGTTATGTGGCAGATCCTAGCACCTGACAGGCAGCTCACCATGACCTTCTCCTTGTTCAGCTTGGTGAGCGGGACGCCAGTATGCCTGACGATAGTGTCACCTATTACAAGTGTATCAGGTATGTTGTTTAGCCTTAAGGGCTGTGACTGATCGGCACACTGGCTTTGTGAGCTATGTGTTGCACATGTTTTGTTTTGGGGTAGCGGTTGCTTGGGTGTCTGCTTTGGAGGTCTCTGCTGCTTAGGCAGATTTTTATTTAGAGCCTCCGAGTATGTTTTTGTGTGTTTATGTGTTTGGTTTGCTGTCGTGGTAGGTCTATGTGAGACTGGAATTGTAGTGAGTGTGGTTTCCTTCTCCTCCTGACTGGTTTCGCCAGTACTGAGTTGAGAGAGCTTAGCCTTCAGTATGGCTATATGGTTGCATCTCTCACATGTGTTGGAATTTGTTGGGAGGAGGAGAGGGTTGTCTGTGTACATGAGGCAGTTGTAACATTGCCTGAAGATTCCCAGATTCACCAGCTGGACCGGAGAGGAGATTGACAACTGACCTTTGGACATGCTAGAATAGTATTGGGAATTCCTTTATAATTTGAAAAAAAAAGGGCCAATGGGGAACGAGGTACTCAAGGGGAGCTTGTGAGGGTGTAGTGCTTTTAATATTTTAGTGCTGACTTATATAATTGCTTTAGTGAGCAAGTGCCAGGTAACTTAAATGCAATGTGTTACAGGTAACTTAAATGCAAAAATGACAAACAGTAACTTTCTTTCAAGTGAAACAAGGAAATAAGTACAGTAAGCAATGCAGACATCACTAGGGATCCACAGAAGCGCTGAAAAGCCATGTTTTAGGTGGAATTAGCGTTTCAGGGAAATAACAAGCAAACAAACAACAAGCATACAAACAAAGCTAGATTCAGCAGGCCTGGATCTAGTCTATGCTACAGCAAACAAGGTGTACCAATTTCAGTAAGAAACAGTTCAAATATGTAGGCACTATAAGCCTTTAACCAGAAATTCCCAGCTCAGAAGGGCAGAGTCCAGCCTTTCCTCCCACAAGAGTGCAGACCACGGACCTTCTTAATGTAAAATAACTGGCCTGAAGCCCAAGTGCTTAAACCAGAACTAATACACTTTTAGAATAACAGACACTGAGCCCTCAATCAGCAGTTCACAACTTAGAAGGTTGTAAGCTACCTGTCCTGCCACCACAGTGCAGGCCACAAACCTTCCTAATGTAAAACAACTGGTCTGAAGCCCAAGTGCTTAATCCAAAAGACTTAGAATAATAGCTACACTTTAATCAAGTTACTACCAAGCAGTAATAAATACAATTGAATACTTTAAAGAATGCCTGGATTAGTGCTCAAGTTATACAAACAAAGCTAGATTCAGCAGGCCTGGATCTAGTTTATGCTACAGCAAACAAGGTGTACCAATTTCAGTAAGAAGCAGTTTAAATATGCAGGCACTATAAGCCTTTAACCAGAAATTCCCAGCTAGAAGGGCAGAGTCCAGCCTCTCCTCCCACAAGAGTGCAGACCACGAACCCTTTTAATGTAAAATAACTGGCCTGAAGCCCAAGTGCTTAAAACAGAATTAATACACTTTTAGAATAACAGACACTGAGCCCTCAATCAGCAGTTCCCAACTTAGAAGGATGTAAGCTACATGTCCTGCCACTACAGTGCAGACCACATACCTTCCTAATGTAAAACAACTGGTCTGAAGCCCAAGTGCTTAAACTAAAAGGCTTAGAATGAGTTACACCAAGCAGTAATAAATACAATTGAGTACTTTTAAGATGACGCAAAAGCAAAATAAAGTAGGAAGAAACACAACTACAGTAAAAGCAGATGCATTTTTTTTTGTTTTTTTGAGTGAGCAAATGAGATGGGCCCAGGAGTTACAGGACAGAAACAAGTGCAAATGCAGGCCTTCAAATCAGAAAGTTGAGAGAGATGGAAGACCGCCAAAACTGCCAATAACTACAAATTCTGGGCCAGAACCACTCCTTATGTGGTAGACAGGTTACCTAGTGCTTACCACTCCCACTGATAAGCTAGAAGGCTTCCCTCCAACACAGAAAGGCTTGGGGGCTCAGAAGCTTACAAATAGTCCTGGATACAGCAAATCTGTAGTATACTGGTTGAATGTTCTGACAAGCTTGAACTCTGTTAGAAGTATTCTGTTGCATAATCCTTACATTCAAGTAGAACCATTTTGTTCCTGGTGTAGCCTACACAAACAGATGTCTTCTCCTCACTGAGTCCATGTCCTCTTCCCAGATATCATCTTTCTTAAGCAGTATCAATGTTTATGTTTATCATACTGATCACCGCTGCAGTAACTTTAGCTATACCGATGATATGCTGCCACGTATGTAACAGCTCCTTCATCACTATGAGAGACGTTCAAGCAGCATTGTATAAACATATTGTAATATGATCGAAAGACTGTGAAACACAGTGGAATATGGATCATTTACTCATCATTTGAAAGTTAAGTTAAGAATTGATGAAAAATGTAAAACAAAACACATTTAAGTCAATTTTTTTGAGCATTATGTCTTTAAGGATTATAAATGGGTATTTGCCTGCATATTTAATTAATGCCATATAATTAAGCAATGTCTTTGTACAGTACATAGTTGCTGTGTACATCTTAATTATATGAAGGTGTGACCATCTACCTAAAGAAAATAAGGAAGACCCTTTTAATATATTTCAGGTGTTTGCATATAAATTTCATTCCCAAAGGTGACTATAAGATATATAGCTTGAATGTTACCAATTGAGATACAAACATGCATTATATGTAGTGCATCTATTTGTAGGTAGTAAATATCAGTGATGCAAGTACATAAAAGTTACCATATAATTATTAGGGAAATGCTCACATACTTAGAGAAACAGCAGTCATTAATGCCCTCTGGTCTGTTAAGTCACATTATTGAAACAAAAACATGAATGGATCACAGTCTAAATGAATGTTTTAGATAGTTTAACTTTAATTAGTTACAATAGATTAACAGACACTCAGTCACCAACTTCATTCACAGTGCAGAGCCTGTGGTCACTACATTTGACTTTGATACTATAGAAGCTCTGCCACAAGGACCAGATCCGAAACATTTTCACTTAGAATTTTGCCTTTGTGCAATATCCTTTGGTCACTACATCTGAACCAAGACTGCAGGAGCTCTGCCACAAGGGTCCACTCCCAAACATTTACACTGAGAATTTTGTCTTTGTACAATAGTCCTTGGTCACTACATCTGACCCTGATAATGACACAAGGGCCAACTCCCAAACATTTTCACTGAAAATCTTGTCTTTGTACAATAGCTTTTGTTCACTACATCCAACCTGCCAATTCCCAAACATTTTCACTGAGAATCTTGCCTTTGTACAATAGCCTGTGGTCACTAAAACTGACCCTGACACTGCAGGAGCTCTGCCACAAGGGTGAACTCCCAAATGTTTTCACTGAGAAATTTATCTTTGTACAATGTAAGCAAATTTAACGTGAAGAGCCTTACTGTCTATTAACTTCACCTTGTCAAATAAGTGCAAGTCTGAGCTGGAAATTGACTTTAACACCCCCCCGCCAAAGAGTAGTGTTTGCACTCTAAGGACCATTTACTAAGTTGACCAGTGTCCTTTCTCTTGACCAATAGATTACACTGTATATGCCAATTACTTAGTCTTCCTGGCTGTCAGATTTCTGCATTATGGAAATGAAAGAAAACCTGTTCTGCTTTGCACCTCTCTACTAATTGCTTTTTATTTGATACAGACTGATTATTCCTCGTTATAATTTGATGTGAGGGTCATTGTAGCAAAATTTATTACTAAATATCCCCTCACTCTTTTGTCCCCTTTCACTCAGTCAGCAACTTCCTTTACAGTGCAGGTATGTATCATATGTTATTACATTTCTATTTGTTATAGAACTGTGTAGAACAATGAGTAGAACTTAGTAGTGTGTAGTACTTAGTAGTGTGTAGTATTTGGATCAATTTCATTCAAATAGGATAAGCTGTATGTATGTTGAGTCTGTGCCCCTTAATAAGTATATAATGTCAGTTTCCCATGTTTTGAGATATATTTATATCTCAAAACACTCTTTTGATACACTAATTAATCCTAGGAAGGCTACTAAGTGATGGTTCTATATTGCACTCATCAGGTAAGTGCTATGTTATCATAACTTGTTCTATATATATATATATATATATATATATATACTGTATTACTGTGGTTCTCTATCAGTATACCCCCTGCTAACCTACTTTAGCTTACATTCATTAATTGCTGACCATCTCACTGCTCTTATACTTTCTTCATATTCTCTTGCTCTGATTCACTGTGGTCATTCCTCCATCTCTTTTTATAGCAAGTAGTAACTTTATTTCATGAATATAATATGACATAGTGGAGTTTTTCTATTTTCTTTCCTTTTATAGCCTGTGGTTCCTACAGCCGGCCCCGATACTGCAGAAGCTGTGCCACAAGGGCCAACTCCCAAATATTTCCACTGAGTATTTTGTCTTTGTATGATGTAATCAAATTTAACTTGAAGAACTTTGCTGTGTATTAACTTCAAGTAGACATATACGTGCTTGCCTGTGCTGGAAATTGGCTTTAACATCCCCTACCCCTCCAAAGGAGTAGTCCTTGCACTCTAAGGACCACTCACTAAGTTGACCACTGTCCTTTCTCTTGACCAATTCTTTATACTGTGTATGCTAGTTAGTTAGTCTTCCTGGCTGACAGGTTTCTGCATTCAGGAAATGAAAGAAAAACTGTTCTACTTTGTACCGCTCTGTTAATTGCTTGGCATTGGCTATAAACTGACTACTCTTTGTTATAATTTGACCTGAGGGTGGAAGCCTGATATACTTTGCATTGGTCTCCTACCCCCAATTCCCACACACTCCCTCTTACTCTACTATTATACGTTGTAGATACGTAATTCTCTTGTGAATCCTATTCTCTAACTGTACCAAACTATCTTGCTATCATCATACACACAAAAAATAATTCCTAGCTTGTTTCCTGCCTTTCCTGTAACTTATCTAGTCCAGATACAGACTTGCTGTATCCAGGACTCTTTGTAAGCTTCTGAGCCCCCCAAGCCTTTCTGTGTTGGAGGGAAGCCTTCTAGCTTATCAGTGGGAGTGGTAAGCACTAGGTAGCCTATCTACCACAGGAGGAGAGGTTTCTGGCCCAGAAATTATAGTTTATTGGCCGTTTGGGAAGCTCTTCCATCTCTTTCAACCTTCTGATTCAAAAGCCTGTGTTTGTGCTGGTTTCCTGCCTTTCCTGTTACTAGTCTAGTCCAGGTACAGGTACAGATTTGCTGTATCCAGGACTCTCTGTAAGCTTCTGAGCCCCCCCCCCCAAGCCTTTCTGTGTTGGAGTGAAGGCTTCTAGCTTATCAGTGGGTGTGGTAAGCATCAGGTAGTCTATGTACCATGGGAAGAGTGGGTTTTGGCCCGGAAATTGTAGTTTATTGGCCATTTAGGCAGTTTTCCATCTCTTTCAACTTGCTGGCTCAAAAGCCTGCGTTTGCGCTTGTTCCCCACTTTTCCTGTAACTAGTCTAGTCCAGGTACAGATTTGCTGTATCCAGGACTCTTTGTAAGCTTCTGAGCCCCCCAAGCCTTTCTGTGTTGGAGGGAAGCCTTCTAGCTTATCAGTGGGAGTGGTAAGCATTAGGTAGGCTATCTACCACAAGAGGAGTGGTTCCTGGCCCAGAAATTGTAGCTACTGGCCGTTTGGGCAGTTTTTTCCCATCTCTTTCAATGTTCTGGTTTAAAAGCTGCACTTGCACTTGTTTCCCACCTTTCTTGTTACTAGCCTAGTCCAGATACAGAGTTGCTGTATCCAGGACTGTTGGTAAGCTTCTGAGCCCCGCAAGCCTTTTTGTGTTGGAGGGAAGCCTTCTAGCTTATCAGTGGGAGTGGTAAACACTAGGTAGCCTATCTACCACAAGAGGAGTTGTTCTGGCCCAGAAATTGTAGTCTATTGGCCGTTTGGGCAGTTTTTTTCCATCTCTCTCAACTTTCTGGTTTTAAAGCCCGTGTTTGCGCTTGATCCCCACCTTTCCCATAACTAGTCTAGTCCAGGTACAGATTTGCTGTATCCAGGACTGTTTATAAGCTTCTGAGCCCTCCAAGCCTTTGTGATGGAGTGCAGCCTTCTAGCTTATCAGTGGGAGTGGTAAGTACTAGGTAGCCTGTCTACCACAAGAGGAGTGATTCTTGGCTCAGGAATTGTAGTTTATTGATCATTCAGGAAGTTGTCCATCTCTTTCAACTTTCTGGTTTAAAAGACCACATCTGCGCTTGTTTCCCATCTTTCCTGTAACTAACCTACTGGAAAGCACTAGAAAGCCTTAAACTGATACAAGCCTTCTAGCTTAAAAGAGACTTTGGAGTGATTGCGTATCAGTTTTCTGTATTTTCTTGCTGTACTTAACTGTTTTCTGCCTAAATGCTGATTTTCCAGCACTTATTGTGATTTAAAAGCTTGCTTTTTTCACATATTGTACTTATTTGACTGCCTGCACTTTTAAAAAGTTGTTTTTTGTTTAAATAAATTGTTTAACTGTTGTAGGCTACACACTAAAGTGCAATAGCCTTTTCTGATCGCTTGTAGTCGTTTAAAGCTGTTTTAAGTGTACTTTTTACTGTTTTTGCCTTATCTTATCAAAAAAAAATAAAACTCTTGTTTCCAGCCTTTCTAAGCTAGTATAGTCCAGTTTTCAGGCTAGTGTTGAATTCCTGGCTGTGTTACAAGTTTCTGAGTTGCCCATACCTTACTTGGATAGAGGAAAGTTTCTCTGTTCACCTGTGAGAGAGGGGAACTTTGAGCAGCCATCTGTTCCTGGAGGAGTCGTTCAAGGCCAGAAGTTAGTAGTTTAAAAACTGCATATGTACGGTTTTGTGCACCGGGCAGCACCGGTTAGCTAGGGTTAAGTTATTCCCAGCTCCACTAAGTCTCCTCTTCAGTTTTTCAATTGAAACTAGTCTAACTCTCAACCTAAGCACTCAAAAACCATCTTACAGTCTAGCATTTGCTCAGACCTAATAGCAAGCACTAATATACCCAGACACTTGACTGCCCAGCAGGCAAGGCTCTTTATCCACCCCTCACCAACCAAGTGACTAAGCAGCTCACCCTACTATTCAGGCATGACCAAAGGGCAACTTCAGGTGTACTCTCCAGTCCAGCTGGTGAATCTAGGCATCCTGAGGCAATGTTACAACTGCTTCATGTACACAGACAGCACTCTTCTCTTACCACAAAACACTAACATATGCGAGAGATGCAATTATACAGCCAAACTGGAGGCTAAGGTCTCTCCACCGAAGATGGGAACAGACAGTCATGAGGAGAAGGTTAACACTTGCACCACACCTTCAGCCTCACATAGACCTACTAAACCAGCACTGACAAAAAATACACATAAATACACAAAATCATACTCAGAGGCTCTAAATAAAAACCTGCAAAAGCATCAGAGAACTCCAAAGCAGACACCCACAAAACCTGCACCTCCCGTCACAAACCAGACAACACATAAAACACAAAATCAATGTGCCGCACAATCACAGCTATTAATGCGAAACAACATACCTAACACACTAGTAATAGGTGACTCAATAGTCAGGCACACTGATGCCCCACTCATAAGGCTGGACAAGGAGAAGGTTACTGTTAGCTGCCTGTCGGGAGCCAGACTCCGTCTCATAACATAAGCACTCTGGTTACTCCAGAACAAGTACAAATATGACTCTGTCATTGTTCATGTTGGTGTGAATGACCTGAGATGTACCTCCCTGGACTAAATGAAAAAAGACACGGAAGAGATCTCTGATCATGTAGCCCAGGCGGGTATGACCCTGACCCTGAGTAGCATCCTGCCCTCACCAAGAACGATACCTCAGTATAAAGAAAAAAATGATCAATTTCAACAATTGCCTAAGCTTCTGGTGTCATTCAAAGGGGATCCAGTGTCTGTCAGCCTGGGATGACATGCTCGACAAACCGCGTTGCTTCACAAGAGACGGCTTGTACCTGTCACCCCTTGGCTTTCGAATACTGGCCAAGGCTCTTGCTGCCCCCATAGTGCCTTTTTTAGGCAAGGCTCAAAATTCAAACCCACCTCCGTAAACAGCACAAGTAAAAAAAATGAGGTTTATGCTACTCAATGCCAGGAGTTTAAATCTCAAAATGCATGCGTTCGAAGCACTCCTAAATATGGAGAACGTCGACATCTGTGCAGTAACTGAAATCTGGTTCAAGGCTCCAGAGAGCATTCCGGCACTACTGGGCTATAACTCATACCACACATTTCAGCCACAGAACACGGACCGAAACACAAAAGGAGGGGGTGTATCCATATTCATCAAGGATACCCACACCTTCAGGTTAGTGGAGCAGCATGATACCTCTGAGATCATCCATGTGCAGCTAACATCGATCAAATCTGCAATGCAAATTTTGGCCTGCTACAGATCACCCTCCATGACCCAGGACCACGACTCCACCTTTCTGGAGACACTGGAAAACATGAAGGTCCTGCTGAACACCCTGATATTGGGCGATTTCAATTACCCTGCCATTAACTTTGAAAACTACTTGAGTACAAACTCCCATGCTCAGCGCTTCCTAGAATTTATCAACTCAAATGCCCTGGATCAGCTGGTAAATTCCCCTACCAGAGGCCACAACATATTGTACCTGGTCATCACCAACATGGGCGACAGGTGTTCCATACGGAGGTGAACCCATCATTGGTTAGATCAGACCATAAACTAATCACCCTGGATGTCCACACCCCACCACTACCCCCAACCAAGGAAACCACAGTGAAAAACTTTTCTAAAGCAAACTTCACCTTACTTAAGGCAGAGGTGGTAAGTTTTATAGCCCCCACGCTAAAGGATAACACTGCCCAAGATGCAGAATCCTTTACAATTGCACTCTATGAGCACCTACAAGGATGCATGGATCGTGCCATCCTTAGCAAAACCAAGACTCACTCCCCTAAGAGAAGGAAACCAGTCTGATGGACCCATGCCATAAACAGGTTATAAAACAAAAGGAGGAAACTAGTTCAGAAAAAAAGCAAATCCCAAGAAGGAAAGACATCCCTGATCAGTATCAGTAAGAAACTAAGATCCCTCATAAAGTTATCCAAGGCTAACTTCAAAAGAAAAATAGCCAAGGATTCAAAAGATAACCACAAAGCCTTCTTTAGCTATGCTAAGAATCTAAGTGGCAACTCGCAGATATGCTCCAAGCTAGTGCAAAATAGCACAAAATATACTGAACCTACTGATATTGCCAACATCCTGGCAGATAGACTCAGTGCAAACTTCACCTCCCTCTCACCTTCAAAAGGGCCCACAACAATACCGGAAAAGTGTAGTGTTCCAGAAATCACAGAAGCACAGGTGAAAACAGCCCTTTCAAAAACCCAAAACACGGCATCAATAGGGCCAGATGGTGTCCTAGGCTGCATCTTGCACAAACTACAGAACAAACTAATTCCCCACCTAAACATGCTGTTCAACCTCAGCCTCTCCACAGGCTACTTGCCCATAGAATGGTGCACAGCAATGGTTATTCTGCTCCACAAAGGAGGGGGCCTAAACTGACCCTGGTAACTATCGTCCCATAATCCTGACTAGCCTGGTCTGCAAGGCTATGGAGCGTATCATAATGGAACTCATTAGCAAAGACATTGGGAACCTACAAACACTTGACCCGACCCAGTTTGGCTTTGTTAAGGGCAGATCATGCCTACTAAACCTGGTTGACTTCTTTGAGACAGTCACCAAGGCCATAGACGTGGGAAAGGGGGTTCACACAGCCTACCTTGATCTCGCCAAGGAGTTCAACACCATTCCTCACTCGAGTATTATAGAAAAACTCACCAGCCTGAACATAAACCCCTATGTCACAAGATGTTTTGCCAACTGGCTTACAGACAGAACTCACACGGCAAGAATAGTGGGCTCCAGGTCCGACTCTAAAACAGTCACAAGTGGTGTCCCGCAAGGCTCAGTTCTGGGACCCCTACTGTTCAGCATATATTTCTCAGAAGTACAGACAAACACAGGAGGACTATGGCTAACCAAGTTCGCTGATGACTGCAAACTGGAAGCCATAACTGACTCTCCGGCTGACATGGACATCCTTCAAAAAATGCTGGAGGGATAGATTCCTGTCACAGAGACTCCCCATGCTTTGGAACAAAATTCCTAACTACATTAGGCAGAGCCCCTCACTAACACTCTTCAAGAGAAGCCTTGATGAGTGGATGGGTAACAGTGGCTCAGTTAATTAATCAATGGGGTGGCGAAAGCCGACACACTCTGGCTAGTCTTATAAATGCCCTCGGGCAGATAGCCTAGTACCTCCCTATGAACCTATGAACCTACAACCACTATTGTTTCTTTTTACCTAATTCCCAGCTTCCACTTAATTTTTTAGCACCATTCCCAGCTACTTTTCTCCCTCCCATACTTCTTGGCACTATGTTCATTCATAGTCACACCCCTCCATAGCCGGCCTTAGGCATAGGCCAACTAGGAGGCCGCCTAGGGCACCAGTCTAGCAGGGGCACTTTTCTAGTATTTATTTCATGTAGTCAGACCAGGATAGGGGCACCAGATAGTGTGGTGGGGGGGGTGCTGTGGAGCCCTTTTGCCTATGGCACCAGTTGACCTAAGGCCGCTGCCCTGACAGTACCTATCTGTTCTACATTGTATCTTGCACTTTTCCCAAATAAACCCTCTCTTCTTATTCTTTTAACTACATTCTCATACTCTAGACTTTTAAATTCTATTCCTTACATTCCAGAGAAAATACTAGGACAACTTCACTCTATTCCTTCACAGAAGATACTTCTTTCTTACCTGCCCTCTATCAGTTTTCAGACTCCACCACCACAAAATATCCTACTACCTCGCAGCTTCTCTTTCATTGTTGATCCCTACTTCCCCTCTACCTGCCAGCTATAGCACACACATCCCTTTATTTAATCATGTTACTCCTCAGCTTATCCTCTATTCTTCTGCTGCTACTGGGCCATCTCTCATCTGGCCATGCCTATATAATAGCTCTCAACATCTCCCCCTACACTGTCCCAACCACCTATACATACTTCCTCCCAACACTCTCCACACATCGCACCAAACCTTTTTAATGATGCCACTCATTGCTATGCCAAATGTAGACTGATTAACTCCATTTCAACTAAAACCAAAACAAAATTAAGTAGAAAAATACTCCCCAAAAAATTATCACTGATTCTCCAGTATACTAAAATCCTACTGGGAGGAGACATTCACCCTAATCCCAACCCAACTATTACAATGAACATCAAGACAATTCTTTTCCACACACAACTTTAACCTTACAGCAGTCAACCCCCAACCCCAGTAATCCAACTTTTGCTGCCATAAATGTTAGAAGCATAAGAAATAAAATTGCTGAATTACATGCCTGGACTACCCGATATAAACCAGATATTCTCACTGTAATTGAAATTTTAGCTTAAACCCAGCATAAATGACTCCAAAATTACACCTCCAGACTTTAATATCTGTTATAGCCATATAAAGAGGAAAGGTGGTGATACTGCCTTAATATTTCCTAACAGCTACCACATTTGCCCTTACAACAACAAACCAATACCAAAATTCAGTTCAGCAGAGCTTCTTATTACTATCCTGAAATTAAACAATTATAAACAAATACATATTACTGTTCTTTATATCCCTTCTGATGACAATACAGCTCTACTAGAAGATGCACTGTATATCCATAACAATTCCACAAGAAAAAAATATTACTATGTGATGTGTATGTTAATTGGTTGGACAGAAAATCTAACTCCCCCATATCTAGCATGAACTTATTTGGTTTCACACAACTAATTAATAGCCCTACACATTATAGCAAGACATCTAATTCAGTATTAGACTGGATCCTAGTATCAGGTCCCTAGCAAGTATTCTACCTCAAGTACAATGTCTGACACTCTCAGTGATCATCTCCCAGTCTGTACAACCAGACATCTCACACATCTACTTAAACAGCATGTTTATAAAGCACACAGCCTTTCCAAGTTTAACCAAGAAATGTTCATCACTACCCTATCTTCTATTAACTGTAACTTCTTAAAAATCCCCTTAGATGATGCTGTAAATGAATTCAGTACAACTTTTCTCAATATCATAAATAGTCTTGCACCTCATAGAAGGAAGGGACTAAAATCAAATAATGCAATTTGGCTATCCCAAAAGAGAAGATTGCTAATGCAGGATAGAGGAAAAAGCATGGAAAAATGGCAAAAATATAAAACATTACAATATCTTGAAAACTTCTAAATGCTTTTCAGTTGTACTAGAAAGCAAATTAATGAAGACAAACATCTATACTATAGTATAATAACTTTCAGAATGATAGTAAAGAGCACCCTAAAAAATTCTGGACAGTGATTAAAGAAATCTTGCATCCTGGTCATAAATTCAGACCCAAACCCCCTCCCAGTAACTCAGCACGTGAAACTGCAATACAATTCTACTCTTATTTCATAGATAGTATAGCATCTCTAAGCTTGGTTTCCCCTACATCTAATCCTAACCCTGCCCGGCAGCCCCATATCACTACATCTCCTTTCACCTTCAAACCTGTGCCGACATACTATATAAAACGATTCAAATTCAAGCCATACTCTACTTCAGCAGATTACCTTCCAAATGAGTACCTTAAAATAGCAGCCAGCAAGGGATATTGAAGCATCTATCAGCTCTTTGCCTGCAGAATGTGCATAATGTACTTTATCAACATGTTAGTACACATCAAGTTCATAGTTTTACCTTCATGGTTTTGCAAGTGGTGGGGAGAATTGTTAGAGGGGGAGACATTGTCAAACAAATTGAGTACTGTGAAGTACAATGGATTATTACACTAGGTGCAGATAGGATCCCTGGTTAAAATGCAATGGTACCCTTAAAGCCTGTTTTTAAGAGGCGGAGACCTGTTTATTAGATCTTGATGCTTATTGTTTTTTGTATTTTTAACTTGGTGTTTATAAGGTTTTGCTTATTCAAATGTATTTATGTCTGATGAAGGGTGTATCCTGAAATCAGTAACATTCTATATTAAAGTTTTACATTTAGCCTGATGGTCTATGAAGCTATTTTTTATTCAGTGATTTTTACTTGTTTGGACCTTTGGTTTCTCTCCTTATCTTTTGGTTCATAAAATTAAAAACTTAAGCAATGTTATAACAAAATTGTTAAATTTGCAACAAATACCCCTTTCAGAACCCATCACTGTATAGCACTAAAAGTCCTAAATTAGTTAGAACTACCCCATCAACTAATATATGCATAGTGTCTTACCGCCTATAAATTTATACAGAGTCCATCTGCTTGGCTAGCACTAAATAACATTCTACACAACTATGTTCCCAGGTTATCATTATGATTCAATGACCAAAAACTCTCATCTGTCCACAAACCTAACAAATCTGCTGGCCATTGCCTATACTCATACCATGTTGCTAAGGCCTGAACTCCTTTTCTCTGTCTATCCCTCTCTTCCTTCAAAACAATTCTGAAGGACTTCCTTACCAAATCCTGGCTCTGTTCTTGCTTAACACCAGGATAATGTATATCCCTCAATGTGAACAAATACTTGTTCATCCCTTACATCTCCTTAATTTCACTTCACTCACTTCCTTACTTCTCTCAATTTCTCTCCCGCTGCTTTCTCTCTAAATGTACCATAAGCCTGCTTTTCTCACTTCATATTTTAATTCCTGTTTGTATTATACTAATTTACCTTTAATTTCTCTATAAACTGTCTAAAATGTCTCTGTTAAATCATTGTCATATAATGTGTGTCTATTCTTAACAAATGTTTTTATATTATGTCTAATTTGATATAATTATTAAAACTGTATTTTTTTTGTATTTTTAAAGACTGTAAAATTATTGTTCTTAAAATGTTTTGTAATACTTTGGAGCTTTTCTTTCCGTGCCTTCTCTGAAAATGGGCTCCTACCCATTTGGACTTTCCCGGTAATCAAATGTCAATAAATAAATAAATAATAATTAAATTTGATGCATGACATCAAATGGACAAGTAGCTGTATTACGAAAGTCCTGCGACCAAATTCATTTTACTGCAGTAGTATAGGCTGATAATCAAATTCTGACATAATTAACTAAAACGATATTGACAAATTAAAACACATACATATTTCTTTTTGTCTATTTCTTTTTTATGCTGTGAAGTACAGAGGAATCTACATTGTGTGACATATCTCAGCAGTTTTTGTCAGTGTTAGAAATGTCTAGCACTGCAGTGTCAATGAAATGCATTGTCTATTCCATCTTTTTTTTCAAACCCTAAATTTTGAATTTTACACCACAAACTCTGGCAAAAATGGAAGTGGCACCCCTTAACATCCACTCAACAAATGCTTGTTACAATGCTCTTTATAGGCATTGGCTCATAATCACACAGCATATATTAAGGTGTGGGAGACAAGTTTAGTTTTTGACATATTTCAATTACAGTATACCACATAATACATGCTTTTAAAGATTTTTATTGTATAAATGCACTGCATAGTTAATGTACATTCTCCTACTTTGCCATACCTATGCATTGAGTATAAGTGAGAACAAGGTCCCCTCTTAGATAAATACATGCCATCTGCAATCCACAACTTACAGCAATACAGTAACTCAATATTAGCAGATGTCATCATAATGACAGCAATAATTCCAGATGAGAAATATGTGACAGTCTTTGTTACCCATACACCTTCATTTAACCTCCACATTTTGGGTTTAGTCATTCTAATTATGTTGGATTGCTGCAGATAGATGAAAATGTTTGTCTTCTTGCTCTTCTAACTGCCATAGCAAGTGACTTCCTACTAGGAAACTTACACATCACAACAGATGGAACAGCTTCCATACAGTCTGTGGCAATTACAACAGGTGGAGCTCTGCTCCATTTCACCAGTGCTTTAATTGCTTTCATGGTTTTCTACTTTTGAACAACATGAGCATCAGCCAGATGATGATGCATTCCAGATTTGTTTAAGATTTTACCCATCTAACCAGGGGTTGTTAAAGCTCTTCTCTTATATATTTTTTTGTTTCTCTTTGACGTTCCAGTACAGTAAGGTATCCATCAATAGTAAGTAGTGGCTCACCATTGGCTCACCTTTATGACTGGCAAATGACAGGTAATTGTCACCCAACATTCTGGGAACATAGGATGGCTGTGAGCTCATTTCTTGTGAAGCTGAGATTTCATTGTAATCCTGGCTGTTAAAGGTATTCTAATCACTATTACTTTTTGCAAAATGGAAGATACCTTCCTAACAGATCCCACCAAATATAGCGAGAGTCAATAATTTATACACAGACATTTTCCACTTTAGCCAAGTATGTCATTACTCTATGTGCCCATCGTTGGACACATTTTAAAGTTACATTTTAAATTATGTACATTGAACAGCACTGACATAGTATAACATTACTTTATTTAGGATTGTTATGACTGCATTATAAAACTGAATATCACTATATTATGTCTTATATCTGAGGAATCAACTACTTCGTGGAGTAAAGAAGTATGCAAGAGGATTTGCAAATGTAATCCAATAGTTATTTCTTCTGACCATGTGAAACATAGAATATGCAAGGTAATTATATTTCTTTGTACCAGTAATTTCTTTTGGACATGCTGTAATGCATTCAGATGTCGATTTGATTGTTTTCTATTATATGCTTATGTCATTATGGTTTGATGATTTAGTGCACTGTCAATCTTTTTCTGTCAATTTATTACTGTCATGTGTGTGTGTGTGTGTGTGTGTGTGTGTGTGTGTGTGTGTGTGTGTGTGTGTGTGTGTGTGTGTGTGTGTGTGTGCAGACAAACAGAAAGAATGGAAATAATGTACAACACTGGTGTTAAGACTACCGGTTTTAACAAACACATACATACCAAAGGATAGATCCTGGATGATTAGAAATTACATAGTGTTCAGTGTCAGTAATCTCTTTCCAAAGAATGTGGATACCTATGGCCATGTCTTAGATCTTAGTCACATTTGTGTATGTTTGAGAAATGTGCGTCAAAAAATCAGTGAGAGTAGAGCAAAGCAAAGCAAAACAACTATTCAAAAGTTCTTACAGACTAGCTGTTGACTCAATCACTTGCAGAACTTTAATGACTATGTAACACAGAAATTATTGAAATGTACTACATCACCAGTATATCATGGTCAATGTGGTATTATCTGTGATGGAGGCTCAATGATGAAGTATGCTTTGTTATTAATCGAAAAAGCTGCAGCAGACAAAGCTCCTCTTACCAAGGCCGCAGCTCTTGATTTGCACAGACAGTTTAATGATTTTGAATGATTTTTTTTTTCTACTGCTAATATTTGCATAACTGAGCTTTCCTAAAAGCTAACCACAATACGTTTTCAAAAAAAAATTCTATCTTTTTAAATAAATACTTTATAGTGGATCAGAGGCTTTGGTGAAGCGAAAAGCACAAGTGGCCAGCACCAGGGAGGAATCCAATCTTTTTATTTATTTAAACATAAAGCAGATCGGTTTCGGCCCTGAAAACCTGTATCAATGCAAAAGACCTTTTGGTTCCTTGGTGCTGGCTGTTTGTGCTTTCTACTGTGAATAATTTTGACCTTTGCACTTGCCATCCATCGTGGCCTTTTTTTGATTGATTTTGGTGAAGTGAATACACAAGGTATCAAAAAACTACTTAATTTCTTTGCTACAACTAAGCAGGGGTATTCATTGTCTTCATTACGTTCTGCCATGGCTAAAGGACCTTTGGCAATATACTTGTAGCCTTCTAATAGTGCCATTTGACTTGTATCTAGTCAAGTATACACACATTATGTTTATATTCAGATATTCTGTTATTTCTGTTATGTTCAGATATTCAGACATTGCAGTGGTGTACCGGTTAGTGCTGTTGTCTCACAGGTTCATAGGTTCATAGGTTCATAGGTTGGTACTAGGCTATCAGCCCTAGGGCCTATACAAGCCTAGCCATAACAATTCCCTGGCTATTTCTTCCCACATTATTTACTTTCCTGGACCCCTGTCTAGCAGGGCGACTGACGTGATCCCTGGGTGAATTTCCTTTCTCCCATCCAATCGTCAAGGTTCCTCTTGAAGAGGTCCAAAGAGGCACTCTGCTTGACATGTATGGGCAATCTATTCCAGAGTCTGGGGAGTCTCTGGGTCAGGAACCTATCCCTCCAACATGTTTTGTTTATTGTGATGACAAGGTTTAGATCCCTGGTGCGTGTAGCTCTGAGGGATTGGGATTTCTTTAAGTGTAGCATGTCCAACAGCTCTGGGTTTGACATGGCCTTGTATGTTAAGCAGAGATCGCCTCTGAGTAGACGATATGCGACAGAGTATAGCTGGAGTTTTTTAAGGCGGTCAGCGTAGGGCATCTGCTTTAGGCCTGTGATTCTTTTAGTGATGTATTTCTGAGGCCTTTCCAGTTGTTGCAGATGTCTTGAGAGGTACATACCAAATGGGGCGTTGTATTCTATAATGGGTCTAATGAGGGATGAGTACAGTGGGACAATGACCTCCTTTTTCTGGATGAAAAGCCCTTCGTGATGAGGTGTGCCACATAGAAGGATTTCCTGACTGTTGTGGCGATGTGGTTATCGAAGGTGAGACCACTGTCCACCTGTGTCCTTAAGTCTCTTATCACACTTTCTGTGTTTAGTGTACTGCCACCTATATGGTAATTCATGGATACATGTTTTTTCCCAAAGGGGATAACAATACATTTCTTAGCATTGAGCTTGAGCCCATGGCTCTGGCACCAAGCATCTGTTTCTGTAAGGCCCTTTTGTAGAGTATCCACATAATTTGGGGATTCAATAATGGCTCCCAGTTTGCAGTCATCTGCAAACTTTGTTAGCCAGAGTCCCTTAGTGTTGACCTGTACTTCAGAGAAGTAGATGCCAAACAAGAGCGGCCCAGGACTGAACCCTGAGGTACTCCACTTGTCACTTGTCTGGAGCTGGATTTGGAGTCTGCTACTTTTACAGTGTGGGTTCTATCAGTAAGCCATTTAGCAACCCATTGGGTGACGTAGGGATTAATGCCCAAATTAGTAAGTTTATCTATGATTCCAGAGTGGGGGATGGTGTCAAAGGCCTTGGCAAGGTCTAGATAGGCTGTGTGGACCACCTTACCCTTGTCCATGGCTCTGGAGACTGATTCAAAGAAGTCAATTAGGTTCAGGAGACAAGATCGGCCCTTCACAAACCCAAACTGGGTGGGGTCCAGTGTTTGAAGGTTGCCAATGTCTTTGTTTATAAGTTCCATGATAATACGCTCCATGGCCTTGCAGATAAGGCTTGTCAGACTGATGGGACGGTAGTTTCTGGGATCCAAGGTGGATCCCCCTTGTGGATTGGGATAACTGTAGCTCTGCGCCACTCAGTGGGCATGAAACCTGAGGTGAGGCTATGATTAAACATGACACTTAGGTGAGGTGCCAGTTCATATTGTAGTTCATGTAGTACACAGCCTGGGATGTCATCTGGTCCCATGGATGCTGTATTCTTGGCTTTAGAGAGTGCGTTTTGTACCTGTGTGGCCGTTATTACTGGAATTTGGCAATCTTCCGGTATTGAGACGGGCCATTTAGGGGGTGAGAGTGGGGTGAAGTTGGCACTGAATCGATCTGCCAGGATATTGGCAATATCCTTCGGATCAGTATATTTAATGCCATTCTGTTTTAGCTCAGAGCAGATCTGAGCATTGCCATTTAGATTCTTGACATAATTATAGAATGCTTTGTGGTTGTCTTTGGAATCTTTGGCAATTTTATTTTCGTAACTAGCTTTGGAGGATTTTATGAGGCATCTCAGTTTCTTACTGAGGCTAGTAAGGGAGTTTTTTGCATCCTGGGATTTTCCTCTTTTCTGCAAAAGTTTCTTCCTTTTGTTGTAAAGTTTGTTTATGGCAGGGGACCACCAGATTGACTTCCTTTTTTTGGATGAGAGCATTTTGGTTCTATTTGGGATGGCACGATTCATGCATGAGTGGATGTGCTCGTACAGTACCATAGTGTAGGATTCAGCAGTTGAACTTTCAGTTCCCGTCTGCATGGGTGTCATGAAGTTTATCACTTCTGACTTAAGTAGCATGAAGTTGGCTTTGGAGAAGTTTTTTATGGTGGTTTCTTTACTGGGGTGTGGGGGTGGGATGTGGATGTTAAGGGTGATTAGCTTATGGTCAGACCTGACTAACGAGGGGGTGACCATAGGTATGGAGCATTGATTTCCCATGTTGGTAATGACCAGGTCTAGGATATTGGAGCCCCTGGTGGGACTATGGATTAGTTGATCCATGGCGTTGGAATTTATGAATTCCAAGAACCGTTGCACAAAGGTGTTGGGACATGAGTAGTTTTCCCAGTTAATGGCAGGGTAGTTAAAATCACCCAGTATTAGGGTATTTGGTTCTATCTTAATATTTTCCAGGATGTTTAGAAAGGTGTAGTGAGAATCTTGGGGTATGGTGGGGGATCTGTAGCAAGCTACAATTTGGATTGCAGTCTTACCTAGTGTTAGTTGCACTTGGAGAATTTCAGACTCATTGTGTTGGCCAACTAGCCTGGTGGTGTGAATATCCTTGGTGAATATTGACACTCCTCCACCTTTAGTGTTTCGGTCCTGGTTTGGTGGCCGAAAAGTGTGGTAAGAGTTGTAGCCTGGTATTGCAGGGGTGCTCTCTGGAGCCTTGAACCAGGTCTCAGTTACTGCACAGATATCGATGTTCTCCATTTTTAGAAGTGCCTCGAGAGAGTGCATTTTGAGGTTTAGACTTCTAGCATTGAGTAGCATTACCTTCAGATTTTGCATGCTTGTACCTGTTATGGTGGTGGTTTTGTCCTTTGAAGTTTGCCTAAAAAGGGCACTATAGGGGTGGCAAGAGCCTTAGCCAGTAACCTGAATCCCAGGGGCGACAGGTGCAGACCATCTCTGGCAAAGCATCGTGGTCTGTCAATCATGTCATCCCAGGCAGACAGATACTGGATCTCCTTTGAATGACACCATAAGCTTAGCCAATTGTTGAAGTCAATCATTTTATCCTTATATTGTGGTATCATTCTAGGTGAAGGCAGGATGCTACTCAGGGCTAGGTTCTCTGGCTCAATTCTTGGCTGGGGTCTGCAAGTCCTCCCTGCATTCATGTGGGTTTCCTCTGGGTGCTCTGGTTTTCTCCCATGTTACAAACACATGCTCATCTGGAATATTTCTTCCCCGAGCCTCCTCTAAACATTGGCTTGTTCCAAGTCAGTCTTTCCCAGTAAACAAATGTTAAATAAATAAAATAAATTTTAACAAGCAGATGTTAGAAACTAATGCAGCACTTTGCCATTATTTCATGGCATTCAGTAAACTTTCATAAAACTTATCTGCTGGCCAATAAATAATTTCCATCCAAGAATAACATTCAGTTTGTATGGATCCAGCTGACACGGTACTTTGAACTTACATGACAACTTAATTGAAGCATTCTAAAGGAAAGCTGATTAAGTTATTAAAATATTTGTCCTGTTTAGCAATAGTTTGGACTGAAAACAAAAAAAGTTTCTACATTTTTTTTTAAATGTCAATCATGTATTTGATCTCTCTCCTGGCCCCATTCTCACCATTTATAAAGTATGGCAAGGCAAATTTCTCTTCCAGTGGGCTCTGTCAGAATTATTTTCATTTTACAGTTAATTTCATTTGTGAGCATACACCTGATGTTAAAGCTGCATGTGTTTTGAAAACAACAATTAAAGATTATAAGCCAGATTCATAAAAGTTACCACAATGTGTGCACTTACTGTAACCTTTCTTAATGAATAGATGGCACAAACCTTGTGGTAGGGTTGTTCTTGAATTCAGGAAGTGTAAAGAAAGCATACACTTTGTGGTAAGCTTTATGAATCCAGCCTTATGACTTTGTCATGCTTTAGTTTCAGTGTGAAATCATTTTGTCTGCTGTCACACATACAAAATAATGTCAACATAGGTATTCAAAGTTATTTGCTTATGCCAGCAAAACATTTTGGGTGATCAAAAGCATCATGCATTCTGAGATGAATATTTAGTTACTTATATTATTCTTTCACTAATAAAGCATCACATTTTAATTTTCAATGAACAGTGTTCCACCTGTGAGACATAGCTAACAACTTGTCTTACTGAGATACAAGATTCACCTGCTGCTGCCCTTAACACGGAAGATATATGAATTATTTTAGTACATTGTGGTTGCCTCACAGCAAGAGATTCTCCCGTTCGATTCTCGGCTGGAGTGCGGGGAGTGCCTTCTGTGTGGGGTCTGCATGTCCTCCCCGCGGTTGGGTGGGGGTTCAAAAGACATGCGTAAATGAGCGTGCCTTCGCTGAAGGTTGAACGTCGAGCTGGCACCTCTGCGTTCATGAAAATCTACTGCCAATCATTAGTGGACCGGAGTTCCACTGTGGCGACCCCTAACCAGGAAAAGTCGAAAGACAACAACATTAGTACATTGTGGGTTCATTATTTCATGATGTTGTATCAAGTGTTTTCAGAATGAAGACATTTTTCAAGGGGCTGTCCTTATCAGCAAAATTAAAAAAAAAAAAACATCTTTTGCGTCAAACACTGAAAACTGATATTGTATGTGGTAAGGAGATTATTTGTACCTGTATGGGTTTATTATTTGCATTTACAATGGAAAGTACAAAATACATTTTAACATTCATGTTTCACTGACATAGACTAGGCAACAATTTTTCAAATCCCTTTTTTTCATTTTGTGGGGGTTAGCAAAACTGACATAATACATACTGGAGAAGCATCAGTATATGAAAAAACTGGAAAATGCAGGTTCTTGCAGCTTACAAAACATGGAATTCATTATCAAACAAAATTTGACCTATGCATACTTAGGACTGTTTGCAAGAGTTGTCACTGGTATAAGGCTGCTTCAATTTATTACATTTACTGCTGCTTCTTCCTTAATGCAAATCTGTTACAATTAGATTTTCAGATGCATCATCTAATGGGATCATTTGTTAGAAATATCATATACAGGTACTTGTCAGAATTACAGTTATGTATGTATTTATACATTTATTTCATTTTTGTTAACCAGATGTAAAGGCTGATCTTATTTACTGTGACTCTGTCTTAAACCTTATGGCAAGAACGATCTTTTGGAAGTTTAGCAATAATTTTAGTTGCCAAATTAATGCTGGCAGCCTGAAAAGTGTGTTACTTGTTTCTGAAAGTTAGAATGCACAGTGTTTTAGCTGTTAGAACGCACAGTGTTCTAGCTGTTAGAATGAGCAGTGTTTTAGCTGTTAGACTGCACAGTGTTTTCACTGTTAGAATGCATAGTGTTTTAGCTGTTAGAATGAGCAGTGTTTTAGCTGTTAGACTGCACAGTGTTTTAGCTGTTAGACTGCACAGTGTTTTCACTGTTAGAATGCATAGTGTTTTAGCTGTTAGACTGCACAGTGTTTTCACTGTTAGAATGCATAGTGTTTTAGCTGTTAGACTGCACAGTGTTTTAGCTGTACAGTCTAAACGGTAACATGATCCTGATGGCCTCTACTTTCAGAGATGGAAAAGCTCACTGATGCAAAGTTGTCATGTGCCTGGGTCAAGAAAGATGTGACTTTACTTCATTATAAATAAATTGTATTCAAGTTATAATAAGTCTCTTCTTTTATTAGGTCAGAAACATTGCGGTACTTTGCTTTCATGATAAGCATTGTTAATTTTAGGAAGCAGTGCTATGCTCTAAATTTGAAGATTGTGCCTCATTCTCAATTATGTAAGTCCCTTTTTTAAGGAAGATGATAGCGTTCATAGTAGCTAGTAATATAAAATACATACATATATTCCTACATACATAACATGTAATTCTGAACAAGCCAAAGCATTCTGTGGCTTCAGCAAAGCTTCTATAGATTCCAATTGTCTCAAGATGCGGCAAACTTCACAATGCTTATATTAATTAAAGGGGTATGAAGGGGCAAATATTTCTCGGTAGTGGTATAGCTGGATTGACCCCCAACAAAGAACATGTCTTTAATTTAGTCTTCAAGTGTTATCTTGATTTTTTGGTAGATAAATTTGATCACAAATTTTGAAAAGGGTATTCCTAGAATATTTTTTTGCAGGATTAAACTTTTCATTAAATTTGTCACTTATTGGTAAAATATTCATATATGCATATAGCAATCTCTTAATATTATAAGTATTATGAATACATTTGCACCAGATTCTAAAAGATGAGGATAGTGCCATAGAGGCTCAATGTTCAATGTACTTAAAGTCAAGACCTCACATCAAACTGTCCATCATAAGGCCTCTACCACCAACCCTTCATACAGGCACATCCCTGACAGAGAAAGTAGAAGAAATTTGGAAACAGAAATAACACTGCATGCATCTGTAATCACTGCCTCACACAGTCCAGACATATCACAATATCACATTAGATGATTTTATAGCATTCTGAGTTAACAAACAGTATCACTTATTCATAGCATATCCTTAAACTGTCTGAGTGTGTTTACCACTATCTGAGTACATACCAGTGGTGGCTGGTGACTTCAAATTAAAGGGGATCTGCAGGAAACAGCTGAATGGGTGGGGCCAATGGGTAGGGCTGTGGCCAACTAGAAAGGGGTGGAGCTATGCTCAAAACCACAACTGGAACTTGAATTAAATATGCTGCCCTGGGTGCCAAACCGTCATTACAAGAGTCCAATCAAGACAAAATGAAGTGCAGAAGAAAAAATATTTCAGTGCATTGGCTACATGACAACTTACTTAATATCTAGATGGAAACATAAAGGTTGTGAGGCATGAAAAATTAAATTACTTTTTAAATACATTAATGGAATGGCAGTCAAAATCAAGTATAAAAAAAAAACAAGCATCCCTCAACTCAAGCTACTTCTCCTTGCACTGCAGTTCTAATTATAATTTATATTCAGCTTTATAAAATTACTAAGTAACATGCTGAAAGTAGTAATCACTGTGATACTCCCACTTATAAAAATGTTTCTTATCCAAAAAAGACCTGCTGCCTGACAACAGCTAACTACTTGTTTCATGGGGAAGACATGATCAAAGTAAAAAATGAACAGCAAACAAGAAACAAGCTCAAGATAAATTGCTTAAAGGATTACTGCACAAGTTTATGGATCACACCTGATAGACTGGCATTCTGTTTAGTTTACGGGTAAAACCTACAAAGATGACTGCAAGTCTCCAACAAATGTAATGAGCTTCTGAAAATACTGTAATCCTGTCCTTTATTACAAATACTGTCATATGCATTTCAATACCTAAGGCTTATTCGTTATCTAGTTATGTAAATATTCTCTGCATGGCAACAACGAAAGGCTTTCAATGTTGGTAATTCTTTAACAGTATGCTTATTAAAGCTTACTTGCATCTTACAATCTCCAACAAGCTTACCTGATGGTCATTAAAACATTGCTACTTAAACACAGAGCAACAGGGCACTGCAACAGCATGCATTTTCTGAATAATAAGAAGCATATATCAACAGTATAAAATTTGACAGAAAACCAGAACATTCAGAAAAATCAAGGACAGATGAAAAGCCATGGTCGTACTTGTGGTCTACCTTGGATGGGGGAATAATCTGCACACTTAACTGCATAACTGCTCCTTGCCTTGCTTGGACACATCCAGAGCCATTACAATGGGGAGTGGGGTGCAACAAGTATGTCACAATTTGAAATGTCTCTGGCTGACGGTGATGGCTCTGACACACATACCTCTCAAGCTCAGAGCAAGAAATCTGGATAAAGTCATACATAGAAGTAGGACACATGCCCAAAAATAAGGACATTTTTTAAGTATTGCTCTTATAAACTTAGAAAGATAATAGAATAGTAGTAGGTCTTGCATTAGTATGAATTTTATGAAGGGTATGAAATCTGAAACTCAAATGTCTGCCATTATTTTCTAACTTTAATCTTTAATGATTTGCCATTAATTTGCCAGAAAAACACAATTTTATGAAAAAGAGACCAACAATGTGATGCAAAAATATAAAATTGCCACACAATACAGCTGGGATCCTGTCAAAGAAGGGGCACCTTTTTAATGTTAGTACTATTAACTTGAGCAGCTGACAAAATAAGAGCATCTACATGCATTTCTGAAATAAAAGCAATCTATACCTCTGATCATTACAGTTATTTATAATTGTAAACCCTCCACATTTTCTTCCAAAATTGCCATTTTTGTGGAGGGATTATTAGGGGGAGAGCAACATTTTGAGCCAAAACTGGAGATGCTTGAGAGGTTTGGATATTCCTAATTCACGATTTATTTGCACATACCTCTCAACTTCTTAATGCAGGAAATCTGGACAAGGCCAAATATATTGGGGGAACATACAAACAGTACTAAAAATTGTTCTTGTATAAACTTAAGACAGTTGATAGAATAACAGGTATTGCTTTAGCATGCTTTTTTCTGAAGGTTATGATGTCTGAAACTCAATGTCTGTCATTATTTAGTGACTTCATTCCTAAATGATTTGCCAGAAAACCACAAGTTTTATGAGGAACAAATCAAAAATAAGAAGCAAAAATCTATTCATTCTGCAAAATTCTGGACATTTGAGAGTTATAGTTCAGCTGAGGCTGTCTGAGTTGGCTGTCCTTCCCCCCTCACAAACTCATGGTTGAATGGAGCCTCCCCCCTGCAGCCATTTCTATGTCTCATTCCTTGGTTATTTCACCCCATTTACCATAAACACTGTAATGTGCATACTACTTTACTTCTGCAATGATTTGGATTTCATTTGAAAGTTTTATTCTGCATTTTATAGCACAAACCCTAATAGATATCTGCTAAACAAAGCAATGCAGTCTCACAATGAAAATATATTTAGCATTAAAACTTCTCTGATCTTGAAACTCACATTCATTGAAACAGCATTGAAACCCACATTCAAAGAAAATACATTTTGTCAGTGGCAGATAAAGATTAACTTTGGGCTGTTTTCAAATCATAGGCCCCTTGAACACAAAACATACACATGCTCTTTGATACACCTTCCTGACCTTGTACAATACAGTACAGTTGTTAGACAGCATTTTAAATTTACTGTTTTGAACATTTTTCCAGTAAACAATGAAACAAAATGCATGCACCAATAATGACAAAACTGCCCAATTCAGAACATTTCCATCATAAAAGTCTACTCAAACTTCTACAATCCACCAGTATCAGTAAATATGCACAATCTCTGAAGAAGTAAAAGCCATCTAAATAATTCCACATTAAAGAAATATGTAACTAATGAAGAGGTTTCTGCTAGCAAACAACTTCATATGTCATTGTTTCATCTTACAAATAAAGTGCCTGTTGCCCTTGAAGAATAAATTTCCTATGTTGCATTAAAAAATGATAAGCTAGTAATATTACAATAGGGAATGGATGGCAAACTGATAACAGGTTCATAGTTACTAGGTATCTTCACCAAAAACGACTGCAGCATCCACCCCCTTTACAAGGCAGTACAGTATCAGCAATACATCTACCTACTGTGGGAGTAGAACCTACACACTTCTGCATCAAAAGCAAGTACACTACCTGTTGTGCTATTAACAATGCAAGCAGACTCAGCATAAGCAGCACTAAACTTTTGTTCCCCTGCAACTCTAAGCTCCTTGTAAAATCTACTCGACACTCAGCTGTATCTCTGAACTTTGCAGCACAAGAAATCTAGAAAAAGCCAACATTTGTTAGGGGGGGACAAAAGCCAAAAAAACAGGGACACATTTTAAACATTGCTTGTATAATGTTGGAAAGTTGCTAGAACAAAATGCTGTGTTACCACCATACATTTCACTGCCAAGTCTTGAATCCAGGGGGCCCTGTGCAAAACAGTCAGAGCAACATACCACTATGCCAAATCAGCTGTTTTGTGAAAGAGAGGAAGACTGAAACTTAAATGGCTACCATTTAGTGAATTGAGTTCTCATCATAGCTCTCAACCTCATAGCAATAAACGTGGACAAAGCCAGTAATGGGGGAATACCCCCAAACATATTCAGTGAATTCAATTCTCACCATAGCTCTCAACCTTAGCACTAAAAACCTGGACGAAGTCAATAATGGGGGAACACAGTCACAAAAATAGGGACAAATTTCAAATATCCATGTTATAAACTTAGAAAATTGCTGGAATAAAAGGTATTGTGTTACCATGTACTTTCTGAAGAATATGATGTCTGAAATTCAAATGCCTGTTGTTTTTATTTAACAATTGCAAAATTCAAAACGAAATGCCAAAGCCAAAAAGAGGATACCCATTTTAGTTAGCTCAATTTATTTAGTAAAAAACATGGAACTTCATCCACCATTAACGCTTTTAGATCCAGATAAAATACAATCGCGTTTTCGTCCTGATAAATAGGACTTCATCATCTGATGAAGTCCTATTTATCAGGACGAAAACACGATTCTATTTTATCTGGATCCAAAAGCGTTAATGGTGGATGAAGTTCCGTGTTTTTTACTAAATAAATTGAGCTAACTAAAACGGGTATCCTCTTTTTCTCTTTGGCATTTTGTTTTGAATTTTGCAGTTTGTATCTTGGGTGCCTTGGACTTGCAGTGTTTTCTTTATTTAACAATTGTTAACCAGGAAAGTCTGACTTGGAACAAAAGCCAATTTTCAGCAGAGCAGGGACAGACACTCCAGACGCATGTCTTTGTAAGATGGGAGGACATGCAGACTTCACACAGAAGGCACCACAGCCAAGAATCAAACCAGAGAACCTGTAGCTGTTAGGCAACAATGCTACCAGTGCAACACTGCACTACTGACTTTTTACAAATAGTGGTGGGTAGAGAATTCAGGCCCTTGCCACCTGCACCCAAGGTACAGGGTTCAAGCCTGAGTATTCTCTACCCACCACTATGTGTTCTCTAGTCAACAGTATATAGAAACTGGGGCATTTTACACACACACTCACCTCTCTCTTCTCCATAGCCCGCAGTCCTTATCTGAATAATCCGCAGCAGCCCTGGATTCACACACCTTAATCCAGTTGCAGCAGCAGAATCAACGGTTGGTTTCCTTCTCCTTAGCTTGCAAACGAACAGATTCACACACCTTAATCTGGTTGCAGCAGCTGGTTTCCTTAGCCCACACATGCAAACTAATGGCTGGTTGGCTCCGAGAGTAGGCTGGGGTTTCCTGGCTCCACAAGAGTAGGCTGTAGGCTCCAGCCTGCAGTCAGTGCAGTCCGGTGTCCTTCCATTCTGTGCGGGTGTCACCGCACAGACTTCTGGGGCTGCAGGGCAGAAATGCCTTTCTCCCCTATCTGGACTGCCTAACACAGCAGTCTGTAGTTCTGTGATTACCAATAACTCCAAGCGCACATGAGTGGAGTTCCTGGATTCGCGATTTTTTTTTTTTTTTTTAATTTTGTATTTCATTTTTTTATTTCTTTTCTTCTACAGGTGGAGGGGCTGCAGTCCTGCAGTCCTACAGCATGAGCCACCCCTGGTACATACTGAGGTAAGGCAGTATCTGTTGCTTAGGCAGGTATGAGGTTAGGAAAGTACGAATGTTGAACAGAGGTATAACTATTGCATTCTGTCTTTTACCAAGACATGCTGTTAAGTAAATTAATTAGAAACTGGAATTAACTGGTATAGACATACTTATGTCTTCTCAAGAAATGTATGCCACGTTCAGCGCTAGATAGAAGGCTTTCTACAAATAACTTTAGAAACCAATGAGGCAGCAATCAGCTAATATGCTAAGGCAGATATTTTAAATATTTGTGTCTTTATGGAATCACAAACATGTTATTTCATTTTTGTTTTAGACGTATAATGTTTAAATAGGATGAGGTTGCTGACTGAGCGAGTGTTAGTTCACTGTACTGTCTGTACTAGACCATAACTATTACTAGGATCCATAACAGTTTTAGAATTTAGTATAATGCAAACTGTACCGCATCCTTTCTGTAACATACAGAATGGGCTACATTCAATAATGAATACACAGTGCTCTAGAACAGTGTGTGTGCATTGTTGCATGATGCGCACATGGTAGTGAGCTATTTCGTATTCAGTAAGTGGCTCTACAAAGTGTGTAGTGCCATGTAAACACAGTAAAAATTGTGGCATGCTAATTACAGCATAAGCAGCTGAATTGTAGACTAATTAACCAATCAGAGACAGAGGAGTTATTCAACAAGCTATAAAGCAATCTTGTACACTCAGTGTAGTTTCTGGCCTCAAATTCCAAAACCTATTGGAATACAGTCAATGAAAATAATCTACACAGAAAGAATATTAGGAGCTGCAGTTGGTTTTCTGCATGTGTATGTGCAACAAGCCCAAGTCTTTACTGCTGCTGCTAATAAACATCAGCCAAGAAGGAGAAGGGTGTTTAGACCCTATTTAACTTTTCATGGTCTGTATGAGATGGAATTAGAGTATGTTACAGGGTGGAAAGAGACACACTACAGGAACTCTGCAACCTCTGTTGTCCTCAACTGAGAGAAACAGCAAACTGAGGGGAACCAATACCTGTAAAGACTAAGGTATGTGTAGCACTTGGAATATTAGCTACAGGAACCTTCTAGAGACCAATAGGGAATATGCTGGGGCTTGCAAACAAAACTAAAGAGGACCACCCAAGGCTAGGTGCAATATAACTTTAATAAAACAACAAAGAGTAGGTGCTTTCACAACCTCATGGCCACTTCTTCAGACTCAAGTACAGTAAAAGCAGTGCCTAAGCATTTAAAAATTCCACTGAACCACTCAAAAAGATTAATTAACTCATTGAGCAAATTTAAAGACATACATACACAAAAAAATTATATACATGTGTAAATACATAAGTATTTTCTATTCCTGAATCTCATTCAATTAAGACACTATTGTAACACGTCTAATCAGAGGAGAAGTATGTGTGCACTTAGTACAGGTTTAATAGAGACAGCATCATTAATACCTGGTGTCTTATCTGCATTAAAATACACTATCCATCTAAGTTCAGCTACCTCAGTCTTATTCTTAATATCCCCTTTCCAGTAACTCTCTCTAACAATTTCAAGAACTAGAAACCTAAATTCATGCTGTGTACCACACTCATTAATATGCTTTGCTAGTGCATTACTCTGTTTATTATTGCTGATAACCCTTAACTGTTCCGTTACACACTCCTTTAAATACCTATTCATTTTACCTATATAGAAAACTTTGCATTCCACACAGAAACTCTAGTAAACAACAGTCTGCACAGAAATCAAACTCTAAAGCCATTCCTTTATGTGTATGCAAAAATAATGGACCTGTACACACACACACACACATATATATATATATATATATATATATATATATATATATATATATATATAGCTGCAGGTACTACAGTTCCTGCATGGGTAAATTCCTTGTCTCTGTGAGGGAATCAGTGGTTTACTTACTTCTACCCTATAACAAAACCATCTCTTTAGAGACATATTATTCTTTTTAAAAAAAAAGAGTTTTTATTAAAGTTTTTAACAATACAAAATCAATTACAGAAATACAATCAGGAAATTGTTTGTTAATACAAGAAATATACACATAAAATTAATAAATTAATATCAACTAAAGTATTTACATCGGTGTCTATTGGATACATTTTAACAAATCACTACAGAACAAATGATATCATTAAGTAATGTGTGAATTCTTATCTAATAAAGATTTTAAGTTCGACCACAGATTGTATGAAAAAGATGTTTTTAATAGTCTTGATTTAATAGTCATAATTTTCAACTGACATAGTTTAGTAAGAATGCTCTTGAATTCTGCAAATGAAGGGGGATATTCAGATTTCCAATTTCTGGTTATTACTTTTCTAGCTATTGTCAAAACAGACCATAATAAGGGATAGTTAATTGTTCTAATACATTTAGGAATTGGAGTATTAAACAAAATCAAATATTTAGATAAAGTAAATTTATCTGTAAAAAAAGCTTGAAGAAAATTATTAATTTCTTCCCAATATTGCTTCAAAGCTATGCAGTCATAAAACATATATGACCAATCTGCTTTGGTTTATGTTTTGCATCTCCAACACAATACCTTTTCCTTGCTGACCAATTTCAACTTATGGGGTGCGCAAAAAACTCTATTCCTAAATTTCCATGAATATAATCTCCATCTAAGTGAGGATGTAGTCTGCCTAGATGATTCCAAGATTATTTTATTGTCATCAGAAGGTGACTTATTATTAATTGATATGAAATTATTATAGTAATTATCTATTTTAATTTACTTTATCTAAATATTTGATTTTGTTTAATACTCCAATACCACTGTAAAAACGTGTCTTTTGTAATTTGTGTGTATACTGATCATGTCTAAATGTATCTGTAATTTTTCTATGTGGAGCTTATTTTCCTGGGTCTCTGCTGAAAAAGGGCCATTTTGGCTCAGTCAGAAACCCCCGGTTAACAAATGTAAAATAAAAATAAAATAAATAAAATAAAAAATATTATATTTTTCATTTCATTGGTAATTATTCTATTTATAATTGAAAGTTTACATTCATTAAATGTATCTTGGTGAATAAGCGTGATCAAAAATGTTAATTAGTTTAAGTGCTGGTGTTCTTTAACTTAGGGGAATTGATTTGATTTTATCAATCATGAATTGTCTATATGACTGGAGTTGTAGACCTGAGTTTCTATTTAAGTCATATTTTGTTATTAGGTGGTCTAACGGGATTAATTTATCACCTTCTAAGAGCTGAAACCAGAAAGTAAGTTTTTTTTTCCCTTCAACAAGATAACATCAAGAAAATTGGAGGTGGGAATAACATCCTTTATGTAGGCAATAGGAAATAAAGTGAATATCCAATGTTTATAAGTCATATTTTTATATGTAAAATTTGGGAAAACCTTCAATAAAAGTTCCATATAGTAAGCAGAGTTACGTGGAAGTTTGTTCATCAGAAAATATTTTTTTTAAGGTCCAAATAAATGGATTATTCAATATTAGGAGTTTATTAGAACTGGATCTCTCATTGATATTAAAGCAGAGAACTTCTTGAATTTTTTTCCATCTGGCTAAATAATTTTTATTAGTTAGTAAAGAGAAAGTCTTGATCACTGATGATATAGAATATAATTCTATATCAGGTAAACCTATCCCTCCTAGAAACCAGTCTCTCATATGATGAGTAAGAGCTACTCGGGGTTTATTTGGACACAACAAAAAGTTCAAAGCCATTGTGTTGAATTCTTTTATCAGTGTTTTTGGTGGCATAAATAATGTGGAGGAGTGTGTATTATAAACTATCTTGGGTAAAATTATCATTATAATAATTGAATGTTTCTCATCCATTGTAAATAAGAGTTGTTTCCACTTAGTTATAAGATTACTTATAGAAGATACACTATTCTTATAATTTAATCTTGCTATATCATTTATATTATTATCTAATTAACACCTAAATACATTAAACAGTCTGTTTTAACCAAATATTTAATACATTTCTGATCCCAAAGATTAGTGTTTGAATTAATGGAAAGTATTTTTTTTTATTGTCATTGAAAATTAAGCCATATTTCTTTTGAAAATATTCCATGACATCAAATATAGCTTGTAAGATTTAATTTGTTCCTTTAATGGTAAGGAGAATGTCATCAGCAAATAGTTGTACTTTGGAGGTTACTTCAGAATTCAGACTAAATCCCTCAATGTCTGGATTCATCCTTGTATAATTAGCTAGGGGTTCCATTATGAAAGTAAATAGCAAAGGAGAAAGGGGACATCCTTGTTTAATTCCTTTATATATTGGAATGTTATGTGATATATAAGAGACGATCTTTATATATGCCTGACATCTATTATAAAGGTGTGATTTACAATGTATGAATGTATTAGAAAAGTTTAATTTTGTAATGTAAAAAGAAGATAATCCCAATTGACCAAGTCAAAGGCACAGTTTATATCCAAACTTAGTAAGGTTAATTTTTTCTTAGAATTGACAGCATGGTGTATTACAGTTAGTACTCTTTTAATACTGTCATATGTATTTCTACTTAAAATAAATCCTGTTTGGTCTTTATCAATCAGAAATGGAAGGAATTGTTTCAATCTATTGGCATAAATAGACATAAGTATTTTATAGTCTATGTTCAAAAGTGAAATTGGTTTATATAAAGCGCACCTAGATGGAGCTTTATCTGTCGTCAATATGGGTGAGATGAGGGTGTATTTCCAGGAGAGAAACATACACTGAGAAAAAAACTTGATGTAATAAAGTTAATGCTTCTTTGAGTAGTATTTTATAGATTTCTGGAATAATTCCATAATTACCTGCGGCCTTGTTTTGTTTTAAGGCATTAATTTGATATTTTATTTCTGGCAGTTAAATTGTTTTATCTAAGGCATTAATCTGATGTTCTGTTCATTTGTTTTTAGTATATTTCTTTATAAAAGATCTTACAGATTATTTAGGATCTAATGTAGTTGAGCTCTGATTAATTTTGTTAAAATAATCTCTAAATTCCATTACAATATCTCCTAATTCAGTTACCATCTTCTTTTTTTACTTGAATAGATCTCTTTGATATGATAACGTTTATTAAGCCTCTTGATTTTGATGGCCAATTTATTTAATGACTTAGGGTTAGTGGAAAACTTTATGAATTTATATCTTTCTAGGTTAATATTGGTCTTATGAGTCAAAATTTCTAAATAATTATTATTCAAAGTATTGATTTCTTCAACCTTACTAGTTTTGTTTATCTGATTATGTAGTTTTAATTTATCAATTTTCTCTTGTAGTGTTTTTAATTCTTTATCCCACTGTTTTTTTTAATGTACCAGTTTATTATTTTCCTATAAAGGTAAGCTTTTAGAGCATCCCAGATATAAATGTCACATGTGTCCTCAGTACTATTAAGAGTAATAATTTTTTTTTGTTTCAGAAATGATGAATTCTTTAAAGTCTGATAAGACATTTAAGCATGCTGGAATTATTTTAATTTGAGTACAATAGTTTGGATTCAATAATAGATCAAAATATATAGCATTATGATCAGATAATGGGCACAAATGTACTTTAACTTTGCTTAGATTATTAATTAACTGATTAGAAATATAAACTCTATCACTTCTAGAATATGAACCATGCCTTTGAGAAAAGTATGTATAAAAAAAGAGAATTTGAATCAGCAAAATCATTGATGTCTCTAATATATGTATCTGCAAATTTAGTCAACTTTTTGATGATGATGTTATTCTCCTTTTACTAATAGCAGTTGAATCTTTTTCATTAACTATACAACTGAAATCCCCTGTTAAAATAATATTTCCTTTAGAAAATTGTACTATTCGGTTTAAGGGTTGTTTAACTGTGTGAATACCTATCTCTGGTATCCAGTAAATACTAATTAAGGTTTATATTTTCCTATTATGTTCTAGTGTAACAGGGCAAAACATACCCTTATCATCATTGTATATATCTATTATTTTAGTGAATGGTAGAGTATTATTCCATAGTATTGTAACACCTCTTTTCATTTGTTGATGATGTGAACTAGATAGTACTGTATATTTTCTATTATTAAGTCTACTGATGTCATCCTTTAAAAGATGTGTTTCTTGTAGAAATACATTAGGATTGAAAAGTTTCAAGTATTTATATAAACTTCCCCACTTGGAACTATTATTTAACCCATTAATATTAATAGATAAACATTTTAAAGTTAGCATAAATAGCAATGGTTGAGTTTACTTGAGTGATGACCATTGATTTATTAAATATATTCACATAAATGTTTATTCCTATTGGAATAAGATAAGTTTTGTTAGATCTGTAGTCAAAATGAAATAAAGCAATAGTGTAGATTAAATCTTTAGAGTTTCTAGACACCGAAGAACAAGTGTTAAATATATACAAAAAAAACTAGAATTCTATAAACCCTCACAACTTTCAAGGAGTTCAAAGAGACTCCTAACTCAAACAGTAATCCTGTTTGAGTTAAGCACCCTCTCACTAACAGATAAATCCCCCTGCCACTGATAACACATAATAATTCTTATAAATTTTAATTATACCAGAAAAATATGTGTATCCTATATATTACAGTATTTACATGTAAGATATTTTGGTGTATATTCTTATTCTTTGAAAACACACTAAACAATTGCTATTTATAATTTATTATTAAATTATATGTAAGACAACTGAAACAATAATGATTTGTAACAACAAAAAATCCATCAAAACAACAAAAACACTGAGGTAAGGCTCCAGGCTTCAAATATTTATTGTTCATAAAAACAAGACACAAGCGCTTTCACCCTTTGGGCTTCTTCAGGTGTAGTAAATCAAGGTACTAGCTCCTCTATTTATACTAATTAACACATGCAGCTTAGAACATTCTTAAATGTATATTCAAGGTAAACGCTCTATATTAAAACAATGCTAGTAAAATGCAAAAGTCCAAAGTAAATAAAATACAATATAAATATAAAAACATGGATGTAAATAAAATACATATAAATCTGTGACTAAAAACATTTTATCTGCACAGGGGTTTATTTCTTAGAGTTGGTTTTAGAGGGATATTTTCATTCAGGCCATGACCTATAGTAGCTTTAAGTCTAATGATCCATCTGGCCTCTAAATTTTCAGTTTTTATCTTAACATCACCTCCACGTATACTTTCAAAAACTCTACCTATAGCCCTGAAAGAAAATACATGTTGAGAATTGGTATCACTAGTATGTTTTGCTAAGGCATTGTGTGAACTGCCTTTTCTTATGTGATGCACATGTTCCCTGATTCTTTCTTTAAAAGTTCTGTCAGTTTTACCTACATAAAATTTGCTACAAATATTACATGTAGCAAGATATACTATATGTAGGGAATCACATTGAGCATTAATATAAAAAGTAAAAACCTTTTGTGTATCTGGATGTTGGAAGGATGTATTGGTATCTATGTACCTGCAGAAATTGCATTTACCACAAGGTCTGCTACCTTTTACTCCACTTGGACAGGTATTCTCTTTAAAATAACATAACTGTCTATGCAGGGACTTCTGATTTTTAAAAGTAAACTGTGGATTAGCTCCGATGTATTTTTTAATCTGTGTGTAAGACGTTAAAATTTTCCAATTTCTATTGATAATGTCAGTATATTGTTGTATGTCTCTAGCATAACTAAAACATAACCTCAAGGGCTGTGAGTTTAAAGTGCATCTATTTTTCTGATTAATGACATTGCGTTTAGAAAAGTAGGGCTTAGCTTTACTATGTCTCAATCTCAAGACATCGTTTAGTCCTTGGTTTATAAGGTTAGGTTCATAGCCCCTTTGTTACAACTCAACCTGTACTTTGGTAAGTTGCAGATCAAAATCAGTGGCACTAGCATTCAATCTAGAAGCTCAAAAAAAAATGGTTCTGTGCCACATTCTTAAATATAAAATCAGGGTGCATACTGTCCCTATATAGTAAATTATTAACATGACATTCTTTCCTGTATAATTTCACATTAAACTGATCGTCCGAGTCCTGTAATACAGTAACATCCAGAAAACTAATCTCAGTCAAAGAGTGATTTACTGTAAACCTTAAAACACTCGTTGTGGTATTAATAAACTCTACAAAACTATCAAATTCAAGTACTGTGCCTTACCAAATCAAAAAAAAGTCATCCACAAACCTTTTAAAAATCTGATCTTGTTTTTAAAATTAACATTTTCTAAGACAGCTTGTTTCCAACATAACATCACAACATTAGCGTAGCTGTTGGCGCAGGAAGTCCCCATGGCAACTCCTTGTCGTTGCCAATAAAATTTATCTAGAAAATGAAGACATTGTTTTCTAAGACCAATTTCAGTAGTATGCATATAGATCTTATAAAACTACTATCGTGTTTGCCACAGTCAGTCAACACTTTGGCAACACTGTTAATACCATAGTCATTCGGTATAACCGTAAACAAGGAAACTACATCAAGTGTAGCTAGCAACATATGTTTACCCTTCATTGGTTCAATATCATGTGTGAAAACATATAAATCTTTGACAAAATGTTCAGTATCTTTTAAAATATGACAAGTTTCATCAATCAGAGGTCTTAATGTTTTCTCTAATAAAATGGAGATTGATTCAGTGCACCAGTTTCTCCCAGCTACAACAGGTCTCATGGGAGGATTTTTTAGGTCCTTATGTATTTTGGGAAGACCTTGAATAATAGGTACAGTTGGACTAAGTATCAAAAAATAATTATACAGGTTATTATCTATTAGACTAGACATAAACATGTATTTTAATATTTTATGTACTGTACTAATCATCTTATTAACATGTGTTCTGCTTATAATTTTATAAAACAAATCATCACTCAACAGCAGCAGCATTTTGTTAACGTAGTCTTCCTTGTCCAAGACAACAGTGGGGCCTCCCTTATCAGCAGGTCGTATTATGATCATAGGGTTAAACTGTAGGTTTTTTATTGCTAAATATTCAGCTTTCTTTAAATTATGCCCCTTCTTCCTATCAACTTTATTGTTTAATTCATGAAAAACTTTGTAAGCATCATCAATACATAACTTTTCAAATACAGAAAGAACTGAATTCAACTGTGGAGTAAAGGTACTCGTTTTTTTAAAAACTGAACCTTGAATGTGATTGAATGATTGGGAACAAGCTATCTTAGAAAATGTTAATTTTAAAAATCAAGATCAGATTTTTAGAAGGTTTGTGGATGATCTTTTTTTGATTTGGGAAGGTACAGTACTTGAATTTGATAGTTTTGTAGAGTTTATTAATACCACAATGAGTTTTTTAAGGTTTACAGTAAATCACTCTCTGACTGAGATTAATTTTCTGGATGTTACTGTATTACAGGACTCGGACGGTCAGTTTAATCTGAAGTTATACAGGAAAGAATGTCATGTTAATAATTTACTATATAGGGACAGTATGCACCTTGATTTTATATTTAAGAATGTGGCACAGAACCAATTTTTTTGAGCTTCTAGATTGAATGCTAGTGCCACTGATTTTGATCTGCAACTCACCAAAATACAGGTTGAGTTGAAACAAAGGGGCTATGAACCTAACCTTATAAACCAAGGACTAAACAATATCTTGAGATTGAGACATAGTAAAGCTAAGCCCTACTTTTCTAAATGCAATGTCATCAATCAGAAAAATAGATGCACTTTAAACTCACAGCCCTTGAAGTTATGTTTTAGTTATGCTAGAGACATACAACAATATACTGACATTATCAATAGAAATTGGAAAATGTTAACGTCTGACACACAGATTAAAAAATACATTGGAGCTAAACCACAGTTTATTTTTAAAAATCAGAAGTCCCTGCATAGACAGTTATGTTATTTTTAAAGAGAATACCTGTCCAAGTGGAGTCAAAGGTAGCAGACCTTGTGGTAAATGCAATTTCTGCAGGTACATAGACACCAATACATCCTTCCAACATCCAGATACACAAGAGGTTTTTACTTTTAATATTAATGCTCGATGTGATTCCCTACATATAGTATATCTTGCTACATGTAATATTTGTAGCAAATTTTATGTAGGTAAAGCTGACAGAACTTTTAAAGAAAGAATCAGGGAACATGTGTATCACATAAGAAAAGGCAGTTCACACAATGCCTTAGCAAAACATACCAGTGATACCAATTCCCAACATGTATTTTCTTTCAGGGCTATAGGTAGAGTTTTTGAAAGTATACGTGGAGGTAATGTTAAGATAAAAACTGAAAATTTAGAGGCCAGATGGATCATTAGATTTAAAGCTACTATAAGTCATGGCCTGAATGAAAATATCCCTCTAAAACCAACTCTAAGAAATAAACCCCTGCGCAGATAAAATGTTTTTAGTCACAGGTTTACATGTATTTTATTTACATCCATGTTTTTATATTTATATTGTATTTTATGTATTTTGGACTTTTGCATTTTACTAGCATTGTTTTAATATAGAGCTTTTACCTTGAATATACCTTTAAGAATACTCTAAGCTGCATGTGTTAATTAGTATAAATAGAGGAGCTAGTACCTTGATTTACTACACCTGAAGAAGCCCACAGGGTGAAAGCGCTTGTGACTTGTTTTTATGAACAATAAATCTTTGAAGCCTGGAGCCTTACCTCAGTGTTTTTGTTGTTTTGACAGATTTCATTTCTTTTCTGAGGTATCTGGTTGAAGTTGGAACTTTTTTACTGTAATAATGATTTGTAGATGTATTATAAAATCAAAGATCCGATGATATCAGTATCATTTTAAGAATAAAGCTCAATCTAATTTAAAATGCATAAAATTAGCATGTTGTTTTGTTTGTGTGCAAAGTTGCCCAGTTGGATCTTTTCTGTAAAGCAAAACACAAACAATATAGATATATTTATTTCCATAAACCTAAGTAAAACAGTAGTTTTAAACCCTTTATCTTGTACAGGGAAATCACACATTAACCTCTCTGTTCACAAGTCATTTTCTAGTGATAATAGGAGCAAGCATTGCTAAATACCAATAGTCTGACCAGCAATGCTATTGTATTGTCAAACTCTTCAAAACATGTTATTCTAATAAATCTAGTGATCATTCCAATATCAGCAACAAACAGGCTATTTACTTTCTGATTTAGAAATGAGCATTACTATTATACTCATGTACTAGAATAAAATACATAAAATAGACACCATCAGTTATGTCCTATTTACAAACAAACTTATGTAACAAAAACATGTACAGTTCTCTGTAGTTATAAGTGTTTAAGTTAACTCATGTACACTACAACCCCTTTCTCTTCTCATCCCTTAACTGCATGCTCATAACCATATACTCTCATTTTAAGTATCCAGTAAATTTGATGAGAATCAATAAATTGATGCCTATTAGTTGTTATATACTACCTTAAATAATTCACATAATAGACTGCTAATTAGTGTTAGACCAATAAAATATAATCCAAAGATTCAATTCATAAACAGCAGAGTTGGCTAAAATATCTATCAGAACCAAATTAACATGTTTAATACAATTATCAAATAAAGTTCAATTTGATATATTATAAAATATATTTCAAAGGAAAGACTGAGACTGTGATATTAACAATTACTCAAATATTAATGCATGTCCTAAATGTCTAAAATGCAAACTGATGAATTACTAAGTTCAGTATATAATTAACCTATGAAATGAAACTAGTCCCCATTAGTACTTAAGTTGTATCAGCTCTTCAATTAACATTACAAATGCATGTTTGGGTTGTAACTACCTTAGACTGAGTTTTTACTCCTAATGTCAAATCACAAGTTTATTCAGTGACTTTCCCAAGTCTTGAGAATTTTTTTTGTCATGTAAATCCTGTAAGCATTCAGTGATAGTAAACAAACCACTTAGAGTGAAAACATATTTTTATAACAACATCTTTAGCCTGAAATATATGTCACAATTTAAGGTGGACTACTATGCTATTATACTATATACTCTATGCATATCACATAACTGAAGGCAGAAATAACTAGTTTTCATTATATGGCAATAGAAGATTTGAAAAAAATGTGTTTAAGACAAATAATCCACCAGCAGTAAACTTATCACGACTAATAAGAAAAAGCAGTCTCAATATATCTTACAGTTTAAATGAAGAGCTGAGTACTGTAACTGCAAATGCTGGCTATTGAAAATCAAAAATGTAATCTTCTACACTTCCGTCCTTTATGTGAAAGATTAACATATAAAATAAACAACTTTTTTTGCACTACAAAAATATTCTTATTCTTAAAAACAAAGATAAGTATTTATTGGCTTCTTACATTACAATCTCTCTCAGTATATGAACATTAGGAACATAGCTGTCACTGATTATAGTATTCTTACTGTATTTGATGAAAAGGAGCTGTTTACATATAGACCTGTCTACTAAATATACTTTACCCACTGCAAGATCAATTTCCCATTAACAAAAAGTTTGCTGTGTTTATAAAATTGAAAATCAATACAGCATAACTCTTTCTTTTTCAAAGTTAATTAACTGCTCAGGATGACATTCCATTATTTGCATTTGAACATTCTATCATGTTCCTTCTTGGCAAGGTCAAAGTTCATGTTTCTTCTCTTGGACTGATGGTTTTACGATCGCAGAGCTTGAAACAAGCTAAATATATAAAATTGCCTCGAGACCGACTCTTTTAGAGTGAAAAGGTTAGACTTTCAGCGGGAAGTATTTATTAAATGAATTACAAGTGGTAGATGTGGCTTGTGAGCTTTGCAAACAACCATTCAAACACTGAGACTTTCAAGTGCATGCTGTGACCATTACTATGATGGAAAACATTGCCAAATTAGTTATTTAACCGTGCTTAGCTAAATCAATACAGCAGCATGTTAAATAAGGGCAGATAAAAAGCACATCAAATCCAATAAGCCAAAACAAAACAAAACTCCCTGTCCATATTAAATCCAACCTTTCCTCTCCCCGTTTTAAAAAGGAGCTTAAATCCCACCTACTAAATTTGAAATTATGCCTTTGCATTGACCACACGTAGTCTTAGTCTCTCCCTCTGTATAACCTGTTGCATCTCCTAACTTTCTTTCTTTGTTAGCAACTTCTGCTTAAACTAATCTCCTAAACCCTCAGCTGTACTACTATAACCCTACTATAGCCCCCTCCCATTATCCACAATATCTCCCCCTTCCATTTCCTATCAATGTCTATACATTGTCCTTCTTTTGAACAATGATTAGCTTTTTGTTTTTACTCTCATATGTAGTAAATTTTAGTACACTGCTGTCACTGCAACCCTTAATGATCATATTTTTTTCTTTTGTTTTTCTCTTTATAATTAATTTCGTATTTGCAGTTTTGCCTTTAGTAGTTTTTGTCCTTTATGTTTATCTTTGCTTATGTTTGCTGGGGCTCTTTCCCTTTGAGTCTCCACTGAAAATGGGTTGCTTACTTTCAATGCAATGTAAATAGTTAATAACCTTTTCTTTTTTTTTTTACAATTGTTTTGTATTATGATTGTTATTTAATATTTGTATATTGTCACTTTAGTTTTACTTTTGTTTGCTGGGGCTTTTCTCCACAGGTCTCCACTGAAAATAAATGTATTTGCAAACTCAGTTGGACTAACAAATGTGAAATAAATAAATAAGTCACCTTTAAGTTATTTCTTCATAGATTCGGTTAAATCCAGTCCTATAAACAACATATATATAAGTACACTGAATTCCCATATTAATGCATGAAACAGAATTTGTCTGAAGTGATACTTTTCCCAACTGACTCTAACATTTTTCTGGATTCAAAAGGTAGAGTAGTAGAGAAATAAAACAGACATGTTACTAAAAGAAAAGCTGTTATTTATCTTTCAGTTTCTTCTTTTTTCATATGTTTTCCAGTTATTATTTTCTGCAATTCTTTTCAGGGAAATGCTTGAACAATCCATATCCTCTATTTTGTCTATTCATTTGTTTGTTCTTATGAATGTTGTAGCAGAGTCAAGGTCATCAAATATTTTAATTCCATCTGTGAGAAATTGTTTCAGTCTAGCAGGAAACAACAGGTGCACCTTTATCTCATTCTGTTTTAGTTCCTTAATAATGGACTGAAAAGTTATTTATTTTAGATATGACTGCACTTGAATAATCATTGTCAAAAATGTACAATACTGTTTTTTATTTTTATAGGTGATTTGGCCCAAGCAGTTTTCAACACTAATTCTTTATCTTGTGTTGACATAAATCTCACTATTACAGATCTAGGAGTATTCTTATTTGGAGGTGAAACAAGTGATCTATGTGCCCTTTCAATTCTGCATGAAAGGGCTTCTGGAAGGTCTAAAATAGATGGTAACCAAGAAGTTAAGAAACTCTCCACGTTGTTTCCTTCAATGTTGTCTGGTAAACCAAAGATCCATATGTTATTCCTTCAAGACCTATTTTCTAGGTCTTCTAGTTTATTCTGGAGAGCAGTGTTCTGTTTTAAAAGAAATTTAGTGTTATTTTCTCCCTCTTGTAATCTTCCATCTACATCATTAAGAGACTGTTCTATATCCGAGATCTGAGATTTCTGCAGTTGTAGTTCTTTATGTATTAAGTCCATTTGTTTTGAACATTTCTGTTCAAAGACATCTATTTTTGTATCCATTTTGTCCAGTTTTAGTGACATCTCTTGTATGTTGGTTGCCAAAGATAAAAATGCTTTCTTAAATGAGGAGTCTATAGAATTGTTCTCAGTGGCTCATTCTTCAGTGAGATATGCTGGGATATGTTGTCAGAAGGTTTTTGACAGCAAATTTCAGAAAAATTCTATACTTTTTTAAAACAATCCTAGGATACATTTTAAATATCCAATGTATGAAGAAATGAATCCAATAGGATTGTTTATGAATATTAAATCCTGTCAGAAATGATTGAAGTGACAGAGCTAGGAAAAACTGCTGCTAGTCAAGGCACATCTTGGCCATGCCCTCGAGATATATTATTCTTGAATGAAAATAGCGGAGTGTCACTAACTATTCCACTTAATTCTGAAGCCTTTAAAATATTCCAATTTCTCTCAATAATGTCTCAATAAGTATTCTCATTACTAGAGAAGGTCATGGGGACTGTAGTATATCTTTCATTGCTCATGATTGGGCATACCCTCTCATCTCCTTGTTTTTCTGAAAAATAAGGTCTTCCTATTGTCTCTCTTTCATTCAAAAGTTGAGAGATACAGACATCTATCTCTCCTTTTGAGTAGCCTCTACTTATGAAATAACTTCTAAGATTATTAAGTGCTACCATCAGCGATTCATTATGCAACTCATAGTACCTGTCCTTTCAGTACATTTCTGGGTACATGCCTAGGATGCATGCTACTTTTACAAAGCAAAGAATTTTTCCTAGTTGGTTTCCTCTAAAGACTAGTTTTTAAATGCCTCACCTCTGTTTTCTTCACCCTTGCATCCAGAATGTCAATTTGCTCCCTGGATAACTTAAATGTAAACCTAAGGAAAGATGTGGTGTTAGTGAGATAGTCTAAAAATTCTAATAGGAGTTCCTCTGAATCAGTCCATAGGAAAAAAAAATGTTATCCACAAACCTTACATACCTCAATAATAAATCAGTAGATCTATTATTGTCCAATACACACTCCTCCTCCCTATGCAACAGTGCAAAATTGGTGTAGCTCTTCGCACATGCTGTGCCCATAGCTACGCCAATTTTCTGTAGAAAATAAACATCATTAAATACAAAAACATTATTCTCTAAAACAATTTCTACTAAAACACATATAAGATCAATCATATCAAAAGTTAGCCATTTCTTATTGACTAAATACTCTCTGATACTTTCTACTCCCCACATATTGGGAATTACAGTAAATAGTGACTCTACATCCATAGTAACAAATAAGAAATTGTCAGCATGTAATTCTTTCTCTATAGCATAAAAATCATGTAAAAACATTTTTGTGTCCTTCAGCACACCCTTATTACCCTCTAGTACAGGGCATAAAGTTTTGTCTACAAAATTAGAGAGGGGTTCAGTTACCCAACCTTCATCTGAAACTATAGGTCTCATAGGTGGACAGTGCTAGGGCTGTCACAAGCATCAGCATCCAAGACCATACATAATTTCCTGAATTCTATGCTACAACATCACAGTGACTACATACATTTCCCCCATACATCTGAAGACAGAGCTACAACTATGCAAGATTTCTGCCCTGTAGCACACTTCCCTGACGTTCTGGGTGCCATAGATTAGACACACACTAAAATCAAAGCACCACCTGGGAAACAGGAATGGGTGCACGAAAACAGAAAAGGCTTCCACTCCATTAACTGCCAGGTTGTGAGTAACATTAAGGGAATGATCCTGAATGTGTATTCTGGAAACGCCGACAGTTACCATGACTCCCATATCTGACACAACTCTCAGCTATATCAGAGGTGTTCTATGGGGGATATTCCTCAAGGTAATTTACTGGATGATGCAGGTTATGCACTTGAACCATGGTTGATGATGTCCATCAAAAGTCCACACCCACCCACCAAAGAATGCTTTAATGAGGCACAAGAAATACCATACAGTGCCTAGATACACTGGGGAAGCCCTGCAGTACAATCCCCCTACTTGTGTTTAAATTTTCACTGTCTGCGTTATCAAAATATTATTATGAGAAAACAGCTATAGCAGGAACAGCAAGTAGAAAGAGCACACATCCTACCACTATTGGCAAAGTCACCACAGCCACACACAGGTAAACAGTCAAAGGGGGAACTACCAGCCGCTGTTGGTGTAGGTAGATGTAGGCATGCACAATGCACCCTGGCCAAGAGACAAATGATAGCACACATGTTCGCCACCTAAAGGGGTAGAACTTTCACCGTATGCACATACATACAGTAAAATTAATGCCAGGCAATGGTTACAACTTTTACTTACCCTTGTAATGGCTGTGTACTTCTAGCATCACACAGAGCCAGCCCTGAATTAAAACAACTGTAACTGCCAGACTATCAAGTTAAGTGTCAAACTCAGAATAGAAAAATAAATGACTAAGAACACAAATGAATTGAAGGTCCTTGCATACTGTAACTTGCTAATGTAACTAAGTAGAAGGTGGTTGTGTTTTATAGCAATATGCAACAGCACTGACTTATGTCAATACATATGTTCTCTATCAGCTAATAGGCCTCATGTATCAAAGATACACAAATACAAAAACCTGTAAGAAAGCAGTATAATTTTCAAAAGAGCATCACAAACACATATGTACTAAGCACTCAGTCAGCTATGCACCCTAGGCATCAGAAAAAAGACATCTAGCCCTGAATCCAAAAGATAGAAACAAGGATATGGCACAGTTATCATCATTTACACAGTGTGTTGTATGGGGGGGGGGGGGGCAGAAGGCCATGCCTGACACAAAAGTAGTGAGGGACGTAGACATGTTGATAAATTATCAAATGGCCACTGAGACAGAATGAGCTGTAACTCTCACAAATTACCCATGTAACTGTTATGTGTGTGTTTGTGTGTGTGTGTGTGTGTGTGTGTGTGTGTGTGTGTGTGTGTGTGTGTGTGTGTGTGTGTGTGTGTGTGTGTGTGTGTCTGTCTATGTGGGCACTCAAGGTGAAATGTGTGTATGTGTCTGCAGGAACATAGCTAAGCTCTGTGTTAGCCCTATATGTCAGCCAAGTGTGAGATGTGTATGGTAAAGGTAACAGTTCATAATCGTCACCCCTGACCTTGAGAACTGGTTCTGCCTGGACTTGCACTGGCACATCCATGCCCATGGTCAGATGTGCTGCTGCTACCTGAATGTGACTGAGATCTGCTGAATGCGCTATCCTCACAAGTACGCCCATTACCATGACCCTGCGGCCTATCATGTCTGGGTGCAGACACCTAAATCACTGATGGAGCAGTTGAAGTAGTGCCACCATGGGAGTGTGATCGGGCACTGCCATGTTGGCTAATGTCAGATGATGTGCTGACCTACATACACAAGGATGCTGTCCCCCTCCCAGCAGGTGTTCCATCACAGATACTGCACATCCAGTCATGTCATTCATCCATTCCATCTAATCAGTCACACACATCAGCCTGTGCCAAATCTACAACCTTAAGCATGTCCTCAGAGGTCCTAATGGAACATGTCTGTGCCTTCAGACAGCCCTTAATATACGTCGAGTGGCACATAAAGACACACCAGGATCAGATGGAAGGTAAAAAGCAGGCCTCCTCTGAGCACCCCTAACAACATTCCTGCATGGCACCTTGCCCACACTTTGGCTAGGCCAGAGTCAACCAGCACAGTAGATGCAGTAACCAGTCTACTCTGATGAAGTGTGTCATTCTCCACCTGTCCAATATTTAAGGCCCAGTGGAATAGGTATGTGTAGGTCTACTGACTGTATCTAAGGGAAATACAGGGGAAGGCTGAATGGCAACTTCAGTGTAAGATTCAACATCTGCATTCCCCAGACTGTGTCTGTAATCAGAGTCTGCCAGTACTCTGACATCAAGTGATAAGAGTCCTACACTTACAGTTTCTGTATCACCTGAAATAAGCAACAAACATAGGAATGAAATTAATATTTAAAACAATTTATATGATAACAAACTAATACTGGTGACATTATCACAGATGGTACACCAATAAACAGACTTATTACACCCACCTTACGTATTCATATAAATGCATGTATCTGACAAATGGTCATCAATCGTCAAAGAAAAATGTTTGCTTTACCATGTACAGGATGGTCCTGGAAAAAGTGAAACAAGGTAAGGATGCAATCATCACAATTGCAATAACACAAGGGGACAGTGAAAAATCAATTTTTGCCTATATGTCTGTTAATATTACTTTTAACTGAAACTTGGCTGACAGATCCATCCACAGCCCATGTGTAATGAACAAAAATGTGTCATTAAGTCTATTAATTTATCAACATATTCATAAAAAACACAGGAACTATTATTAAAATTTTCTGTATTTTACTATCCAAGCAAATATTCCAACTTATCATATGTATGCTTACCTGGAAGCTCTTCCTAGTACATAGAATCACAGGAGAATACTAGGCTACCGACCCAGAAACCATTTTAAGCTTAGTTGTTTCATCCCAAAGTAATGTCATAGTAATGCTAGTCAATACCCAAAATTGCATTTAGTGATGACTGCCCATGACCTGAAGGGTTGTGGGTGCTATTCCCAGTAAGAATTTATGGTGCCCCATGCACTCGTCCAAGTTCTTTGAACAGTGTCATAGAGATGCTCTGTTTTACATGAATTGGTAGCCTGTTACAAAGACATGACAGTCACTGGGAGATAAATCTGTCCCTTCAGCAGTTCCTATTTAAGTCACAGGCCATATTTAGGTTCCTGGAATGGGAAGCTCTAGTCCCATTAGATTTATGGATATGCAGCAAGTTTATTAGGTTTGGGTCTTGGATTTCTTTGTAGGCCAGGGAAAAGTTTTCCGTAAGAAGTATATATGATATGGAGTAGAGTATAGTGACAAGGACTTTAGTCGGTCTATGTAAGGCACGTGCTAGAGTCCCTTGATCTTCTTTGTTAAAAACCTCTGAAGTCTCTCCAGTTGCTGCAGGTGCTTTGTACAGTACATGCCAAATGGGGCATTGCACTCAGTTATGGGCCAGATAAGTTATGAAGTGTATAGGAGTTATAACCTCTTTTGCTTTTGAGGTGATGCCTTTACTAAACAAATGATCTATGTAGAAAGCTTTCCTTACAGTAGACATATGGTGGTCGAAGTTAATGTCGCAGTCAACTTGTGATCCCAGGTCCCTTACCACGTCATGGGTACTTAGGGTATTGTTGTTGATTTGATAGTGTAAAGGTACATTGTTTTTGCCAAAGGCAATGATGATGCATTTCTTGCATTCGGTTTGAGACCATGATTAATACACCAGTCATTGGTCTGTGTGAGACCCTCCTGGAGGGCTCATCACTGAACACTGTGGCACTCCACTGGCAACAGGTTTGCTGGTTGATGTGGAGTCACCCACTTTGATAGTTTGTGTCTGGTTTGTGACACGGTTGGCAACCCATCTTACAACGAAGAAATTTACATTCAGATTGCAAAGTTTATGTGTAATTCCTGAATGAGAGATTGCGTATTAAGCCTTTGCCAAGTCAAGGTGTGCTGTGTGCACAGATTTGCCCACATCAATGGCCCTGGTCACATTTTCAAAGAATTCCACCACATTTAACAGGCAGGATCTGCCCTTAATGAAGCCAAATTGGGTAGGATCCAGGGTACTGTGATACATTCCATGGCCTTACAGAGGAGGCTGGTCAGACTTATGGTTCTATAATTTCCTGGGTCTGTTGCTAGGCCACCTTTGTGGCAGGGGATTACTATTGCCATTCCCCATTCTGCAGGAACAAAGCCTGTGGTTAGGGTATGATTGAAAAGGGTATTTAGTGGTGATGCTAGTTAATGTTTTAGCCTGTTTAGAAGACAGCCAAGGATGTCGTCTGGTCCCACAGAGGCTGTGTTTTTTGCCTTGGACAGGGGTTTGATGACCTGCTCTTCAGATATGTAGGGGTGGGGGAGTTTGGGGGAAAGTCTGTGATAAGTTAGGAGAGGATAAGGGATGAAGTTTTCACCAAACCTATCCACTAGCAGGTTTACTATCTCTGTATGGTCTGTGTGCAGACACCTTTAGCTTTTGGCCACTAGTTCTGCACATGCTTAGGTCTGTCCTTTTAGGCTATGTACATAGTTGTAAAAGGCCTTATGGTTATCATTGGCTGTACTTGCTAAGTTTGTCTCAAAAGGTGCCCTTGGAGGATTTGACAAGTTGCCTTATTTGACTGTTGAGGATGAGGAGGGTGCTTTTCTATTGTTGGGGCCTTGCCTTTGTTTTCTTGGACAGCAACTTTTTATGTTTATTGTAAAGTTTGTTGATGCTGGATGTCCACCATGGTGGCTTGTTTTAACTTGCGACTCTGGGTTTGAATCTTTCTGATACAGCTGAGTTTATACACTTATGCAAATGATTATACAGCACTTTAGTGCAATCTTTGGCATAGTTACCATTTCCAGCTTAGGATGAGGCTTGAAATGCACTTATAGTTTCACATAGAAGGGTATAGTTTGCCTTGGTGAAGTTTTGTAGTCTGATTTTGTAGATATATATATATATTTTTTTTTTCCCAAGATTAAGCACCGGAGACACACATTTCAGTTATTCAGATTGAAGGACATGTGGTTGTACCATCTCACACTCATACACAAAGCAATGTTTGGTCCAAAACAAGGAATACCACTTTAGTAATGTATTGTTTCCCATAGAAATAACAAGATGACTACACGTTTTCAAGAGCAAAACTCTTGAAACACAACTTTTGTTGTGGCAACATGCAAATGGTAGTTGGGTCCCCACCCCCAAAACAACAGCAAATGAAAGTTTGTACAAACCAAGGAATAGCACACAAAATGAATTATTATATATGCTTTCAACACAATTATCACAATGTGCACTCATTTACAACAGAAAAGTCAATTGTATATGATTGTATGTCACCCCCAAGTATGCCCACCACTCCCCTTGATGTGTCTATGAGTCATCAAGAATAAGAATAATAACCATGTGTCATTGACAATATAGTACATTACATTTTCCTGAAATAACATAGATTGAGAGATAATCAATTTTAACAATAACAATTGTGATGAAAGTTAATAAGCTATCTGAAAAGTAAATGTCTGCCAAAAATGCCTATGGCAACAGTGAACTATAAGAAGTGCATACAGATAAATATTCTTTGTAACATGTTAACAAATCTAGAGTGTACTTGAAAAATAATCATACCTTAGTATACCTTTCACCTGTACAGATTCTTTTGCAGAATGTCCAGATTTTTGCCTTATATTTTTGGTCCTTTTTTCACAAAATTATGGTTTTCTGGCAAATGAGTGGCAAATCATTAAAGGTTAAAGTTAGAAAATAATGACAGACATTTCAGTTTCAGAATTAATACCCTTCAGAAAATTCATGGTAATGCAAAACCTGTTATTCTGTTTGTAAGAACAATATTTAAAAATTGTACCTATTTTTGGGCCTCTGTCCCACTTTTATTTATGGCTTTGTCCAGATTTCTTGCTCTAAGATGTTGAGAGGTATGTATCTTAAAAAGATAAGAAGCTTTCTCTGCTAATAAATCAAAATGAATAGCAATCTTCTGTGTTCTCCAAATACATGAGTCTTCTCACCTTCAAGTTCTTTAGCTAGATGGTTACCTTTTTATAGTGTAGCTTCAGGCTTATGAAGACAGTGAAGATGCAAATGAGGTGTGAACTCATTAGAACTGCTGAATCCTAAACTTTTGAGTCTGTGTAGCAGATGTAAATGTAGTGTAGGCACTACCTTAGTATTAGTTGCTAATGGATTACAAATGCAAATGATTAGTGGGAGGGAGAAGGAAGACAAAACAGCAATTCAGACTACCTTAACTGCATTAGGTATGTCACCCATCATACACTTACAAAGTGCGGAAGTAACTTTAGCAAGCTTTGAAATAGAAGTGAACAGCACACATTTCTCATTTATTCACTAATTTCTCATTTGCTCATTAATAGCCAAACACTCCTGCATTTGCTGAAAAAAAATTTTTCACTGTCATTTAAATGTATCATGCATTTAAAGGACAATGACACAAAATGACCTATAGAATGCATGTCTGAGAGTACAACACAGATAAAAGAAGAATGGACACAGTACAAAGAGAAGAGAGCTGCATTGCTTATGTAAGACACACGTGCAAACAAATGAGAGAGTACAAGAGTATATGTCTTGTTAATACTGTGGAGGAAATGGGACGTGCTTGTATGCACAATGATTTGTATTCATACTGCAAAGTTGTTTCTGTGGCAAACAGAGACAGACCACTCCTAGTGTGTTTTAGGTTCATTAGTATGATAGTTCAAATCCCGAGTTATGTAAAAATCTGTAAGGTGTGTTAAAATGTATTTTGCAATGTCATTTATGTTTCCATTTTAAAAAAAATATTAGTATTTGCACGGCTTGCTGCTTAGCACAATTAGATAAAATGGATTAATACTTTAAAATTAGTCAAAGTAGTCTATGATAAGGACAGCATAAATTAGGGCTGTGAATCAAGTATGCATGTAGCACACCTGTTAAACATGATGAAGCACCCAGCACATAGGATGTAGAGATCATAGTTCAAGTCCCACATTTATCTTTTAATGATGAAAACTAATAAACACTTTTTACAAGAATAATGCATATTGAACTTTGTCTGTCTTGTTTGCACATTGCTCACCTCTGAGCAAACATGATGTAATGCCACAGACAACAAGCAGATATTGTCAGTTTCAGAAAAGATACACCATTATATCTTTTGCTCTCCATTGTGCAAACATGTTAAGTAGCATTGCTCAGCTGTTAGCATGCTTCCACAACACCTGCAGACTTCTCAATTTCTAAAAAAATACATTGGCATAATGGTTAAGGTCTTTGCTACCAATGCACAAGGTACAAGGTTCGATCCTGACCTCCTGTCAATGCCAGTTTTGAGTTTTCATGTTCTCCCTGTGTGTCTATGGGTTTGATCCCTGCTCTGAAAAACATGCTGAATGTTTCCATCTCAGACTCACCAATGAATGGAGCTGTGGGCAGCAGTACAGACTCTACGTGGTGCCCTATAGGGAGAGAAGTTGTACAGACCAACTGCTTTGGGCATCTGCTGTGCTGCACAGTTTCCTCAGGATAGGAGAACATAGATTACAGTTTACGTGCCATTGCAGAGCTGGCCACTAGGTGTAAAACATGGGTCTAGGTGATTTGGTCATGTTGACTAATGCCACCAAAAGGTGAATGAGTAGTTACCAGTGATAAGTGGGTTGAGGAGCCGGCATACTCCGACCTAAGCCAAGACCAAATGCTAATGGTGAGAGGGTATATGTGACCGTCTTGGCTAGTTTGTGCCCACCATAAAGCTCAGCAACCCTGCATCAATAAGGTAGTTATCCAGCCTGGGATAGCTCTGTTGAGTAAAGTCTTGATATAAAACCAATCAACCTGCCAAACATGAACTGAAAATAGCTAAACTTAATGTAGGTTCACTGACAGGACGCAGCTTGGAAGTGGATGACATGATGATACAGTGGAGGCTGGACATCCTATGTATCCAAGAGACAAGATGGAAGGGCAGTGCAGCAAAGCCACTTAGCTTGGGATCCAGAGTCTACTACTCGGGAGGAGGAGGACAGGCTAGAAATGGTGAGGAAATTGTGGTGAGGGAGAGGCTTCAGAAGACAGTGAGAGATGTCATCAGAATTATTGACAGAATCATGGCAATCAGACTCCAGTGTAATGACAGGGCAGTATTGATAATCTCAGCCTATGCCCCACAGCAGGGTTATGATAGTGAGGAGGAAAAGAGTGCATTCAGACAGCAGTTGCAGGACCTACTGCATAAAGCAGGGCAACATGAATTGGTGTTGAGAATGGATGACTTGAATGGACATATCAGGACATATCTAACAGGATATGAGGATGGCCTGGGTCCACATGCGTGGTGCAACAGGAATGAAGCAGGAAAGCCATTGTAGACATCTGTTTGGAAAATGGCTTGATAGTTGCCAACACATGGTTCAGAAGGAGAGACAGTCACAAGATCAGATACAAGAGTGGCCAACATACAACTCAGGTAGACTTCTTCTTAGCAAGGATAGGGCACTGGGGTGGAATCAGTGATTGCAAAACAATCCCCAGTGAAACAGTTGACCCATAGCATAAACCACTGGTTGTCACAATCAGCTGCAAGCAGTGGTCAGAGTAAGCTCTAAGGTCAATAGACACCAGGCTGAAGAATGGGAAGTTGACTGGAGAGAAAGTACAACAGTTCAAGGAATTACTCAGGGCTCTATCACTTCAAGAAGAGGAGGAAATAAGTAGAGTTGAGGAGCAATGCCAGCATCTCAAAACAGCATGTGTGAGGACTACAAAATGATATGTGGCCAAGCCAGGTATGGAAATAAGGTACATAAGAAAAGCTGGTCATAGAATGCAGAAGTCCTGGAGGAGGAGTGAAGGAAAAAGTAGGAAATAGAAAAAAATGGCCAGGCTAGAAAGGAATACTGACTGGCTAAGAAATGAGTTGCAATAGCAAAGAACAGGGCAATGGGACACTCTACCATCTTCTGGAAAGTGACTCAGTAGGTGGCACAAAGAACCCATAACAGGTTACAAAGCAAAGACAGAAAGCTAAAGAAGACAGTCAGGCAAGCTTCATAAGGGATGCCAGCAACAACCTGCTCACCAATTCACAGGACATCAAAGGCAGATAAAAGGACTATTTCCAACAGCTTCTGAATGAAGAAAACACCACAGAAGTTGTACTTCCCCAGAAACAGCCTACAGTGAGAGAAAAGGAGAAGCTCACCCTAGAAGAAGTAAGAACAGCACTAAAGAAAAGGAAGTCAGGGAAAGCAGCAGGCTCAGATGAGGCCACAGCAGATATGATAAAGATGCTGGGTGAAAAATTGGGGAGAAATGGCTCCTGATGGTATTCATAGCAGTGTGGAGAGAAAAGTGTATCCTAGATGACTGAAAAATTAAGCATGCATTTGCCAGTGTACAAGAAGAAAAGTGACATCCACAGCTGTGGGCAGTACAAAGGCATCACACTCCTTTCACACTGCATGAAAGTTCTGGATAGGGTGATTGATAAATTAATGCGCAGAGTAGTAGAATGTAAGCTAGGAGATGAGCAGTTCAGATACAGATCAGGGTGCAGCAAACTAACCCAGTATTTGCAGTGAGACAGATAGCTGAGAAGAAACTAGAGGTGAGGAAAGAGTCCAACTTGGCATTCCTAGACTTGGAGAAAGCATATGACCGTGTTGTAAAAAAGCTGATTTGAGCAGTACTGTGGTGATTCGAAGTCCCAGAAAGAAATGGTAGAATTAGTGCAGGTTATGAAGAAGGACCCAATGGCTCAAGTATGAACAGTGCTCAGTTTCACAGAGGGGTTCCCAAGTAGAAGTAGGTGTGCACCAGGGTTCAGCTCTGAGCCCACTTCTGTTCTTACTGGTCAAAGACTATATTAGCAAACAAGTCGGAGTAGACAGATTAACAAAGTTGCTGTATGCAAACAATGTGGCATTACAAGCTGGCTCTGAGCAAGAATTTCAGCAAATGATACTGGAATGGAATGCAAAACTGAAGGCACATGGTTTGAAACTAAGCACAGATAAGACAGTGGTAATGGCAGCAAATTGGTGAAATCAGAAGAAGATGAGAATTGAAATAGAAGAAAAGATAGTGAAACAGGTTAGTAGCTTCAAGTATCTGGGAGGAGTGGTTGAGCAGAAGGGAAGTCTGAATGAAGATGTCAAAGCTAGAATCACAGGGGCTGCAGTCAGGTGGCACAGAGTTTCAGATGTACTGTATGCCAGAAAAATGACAAAGAAGCTGAAAAGTAAGATGTAGAAGACAGTGGGGTGACCAGTACTTCTGTATGGTACAGAAACCTGAGCAGTAAAGGCAGAGCAGATAAGGAAGCTACAGGTGATGGAAAGGAAGTGCCTGAAAAGTGTGGTAGGATGCACACTGTGGGACAGATGAAGAAATGAGGACATAAGAGCAGAAGCCAAAGTAGCTCCAACTGCAGAAATGATCAAAGAGAACAGATTACGGTGGTTTGGACACATGCAGAAAAGCAAAAGACAATCTGGTGAAGAAGATTAGGGGAAAGACAGGAAGAAGGTAAGAGGAAACAAAGACATCCAGCAAAGAGGTGGATTGATTGAGTGAGGTAAGATCTGTGACAGTTAGGCATGAGTGTCAAAGAAGGCCCCATATAGAAATTAATGGTGATGATATATGCACTTTCATCTCGCAAACATGCTAAGTGGAGATGAGTGACAGTCAACATTAATACACAGTAATCAGAGTAAAATTTACACCTGCTGCCTAGCTCTACCTGTGGTAACAGATGTAAGTCAATGGCTACAATACAAGTGAGCCAGGTTTCTAATCCATCAAACTCTTAAGTTTTATTAATGCTGATCCACTGTAATTTAGATAAAAATTAACAATATAAAATAATTATACATAAAAATAACTAGGTCTAGCAGGTAGATTGAGTATACAGATGATATCATATATATTATATGTCTGTGCTTCAGTACAATTATGATTATACAATTAAAAATTAATTTTCTGAATTTTCATGTCACATACACGGTTAACCACTCACCGCTTTAATGTGTCTATATAACTAATTAGCATGTCTGACAAACAAGTCCTGAGTAGCAATGAGCACTCTAGACAGTAATAAGTGTAAAATATGCACCTGTTGCCCAGCCTTCCATGTGGCAACTGGTGTAAGTTCATGGCTACAATACAGGTAAGCCAGCGTTCTAAGCTAGCGCACTCCATCTTTTATTAATGCTGTTCCACTCAATTTTTACAAATAAAGAACAATATACAGATAATTATACATAACAATAATGGGTCAATATTAGATCCATGAATGCTTAAATGTTCGAATCTCTAAAAGGTCGACCTTTAGAAATCTCTAAAGGTTGACCTTTAGAGATCGAACAGTTAAGGTATGAATTTCTTTAAAAATTAAAAAAAAAATCACAAATGTAAAAAAAAAAAAATGAAAGGGTTTAAGTAGGGTGGCAAGCCCCCCTGCACTCCCAGGGGGGGGGGTCCACAAACGCTTAAATGTTCAAATCTCTAAAGGTCGACCTTTACAGATTTGAACATGTAAGCATTTGTCGTTGTAATATAGACCCACAATAACTATGTATAGCAGTGGATATCATATGAATTATATGTCTGACTAAGGGTATACTGACAATTATGTTTCTGAACTTAATAGTGTCTTTTCTGCACTGGGATGATCTTCATACTTTGATGACAGTCATATACACATGAATGTATAAACCAGGACCTTGTCAGGTCACAGACATACATGGTTAACCCCTCAGTCTTTAATGTATCTATATAATTAATGAACATGTTTGACAAACACGTCTTCTGTGGCAAGCAGGATAAAACACATATGTGGAAGAATATGCACTGTCTATTTTACATAGGTTTGAATCTCACACTGTACAAATTACTTTTATCAGTATGTAAAGCCACACAAAAAAATGTTTTAGGTTATAAAATTTAGACCCCCAACACGTCTGAAAACTTAAGTCATCTAACAGTTATAGCAGCATCCAACTCACAAACTAATACCAACTGTCACATTACCCTTCCTATTTTATAAACTGCCTTCCTTTCTATTTGGCATTGTTTAACATTGTGAAAACATGGTTGGCATCAATTTTTGTGTTTGTGCACTAGCCATAAAATGTGATATCATGAATTGGCAGGAAAACACTTTAACTGTTGCTGTTTGACCTGCGCGGACATGGCAGGGGCTAGAAATGAAGGTGCCCAATTTAGAGCTCAAGGATAGGGTGTAGTGGAATGCAGAATATTCATTGGACTCATTTGTAAAGTGCCGCAGCTGTAGACTTTTGCAGGGGGGGCTATACTGGGTCTCAATATAAATCAAAGGCTTGGAATATTTTTGCCAAGTTCTTTCCAGTACAGCTTGCATTCCACACACTGGACAGCAATGCAGTCACCATTATAATAATCTGAAAAGGTGCAAGAAGGCACAACTCAATCAATGGCTAGATGACTTTAGGACTGATGACATCCCACAGTTGTGTATGTATACAGATAAAGATACTTTAAATTATTTACAAAGCTGGAGATAGTCAAGACTGGTACACATAATGTTCTTCCCTTTTTCACTCCTCTTTATTTTACAGCTGCCCAGGAGATTGCAGCTAACAGGAAAGCCCATGGTGAACATTTAGAAAGACTAAGAGAAGAAAGTGGCATGCATGTATCTCAAAATAATTATTTTATTAAAAGTACTGTTCTTCTATACATTAGTAGGAAATTATGCATACATATCTTAACTGTAAAATCAAGCATGCCTGCTACATTCTGTAGCTCAAGGTAATTGTAGGAGTCAATTGTAACAGTGTGTTCAGATGTTGTGGGTTCATATCCCACAGGTACCAAAAACATTATAAAATAATTAAAAAATATTAAATATTAATGTCAACAAAATTGGCATAAATGCCATGTTAAATTAATCTGTATTATTTGTAAAAGCATGTGTGCAATATATGCATATTGCAAGGATTACTTAGAACAATTCTCAGTCATAGTTTGCTGTTTTTAAAAAGTAAAGTTAATGTAAAAGTAAAAAATATATTAATATTCTAATAATTTGGCTAACCCTGCCATGGTAATTAATTTGTACAATTCACTCGCACATATACTCTCACATATGGCCAATTTAGAGTGTCCAATCCACCTGCTGCATGTCTTTGGAATGTGGGAGGAAACTAGAGCACCCAGAGGAAATCCATGTGACCTCAGGGAGGACATGCAGACTCCACACAGAAGGCACCCCAGATGAGAATCGAACTGGAGAATCTTTTGCTGTGAGGTGACAATGCTAACCGCTGTACCACCACGGGCACCCCAAGATTATATCACCTTAGATGGTACCCAAACCCCAAATCCCTGGCTTATAAGGCACTGATCTCCTAAGAAGAAAACTAGATGAACAATATTTATTATTTAATAGCTTTTTATTATTTATCATGATAAACATTGAATTTATTATAAATTTTCTTTTTTAAGTGTGCATGTGAAACAGTTTGAGTCAGATTAATTTACTATTTAAGGGGTATGTTTTCATTGTATTGTAACTCTGAAGAAGTTCTGATTGAAGGACAAAAATACTTAGCTTTACAATCGGTGCAGTTTTTTGTTGTTCACTGCCATTTATTGCTATTCACTACCTTTATTGTTTTAGACTTAAGTTGTGCTTGTATTAGTACACTACTGTTTTCTACAGTTAGCTTGCCCTGCCTTGCTTTTACTGTTGATTTGTTTTGTTGGTTCGTAGCTATTTTTTTACGCTAACATTTACTTAGATTGATGAATGTATAAAAATGCCAATCCATATCTGTACTGTTGACATAAATCAATTGACTAATGTTTGATTTTATAAATTAATTCACTGCACTTATTGTTTCTAACATTTTCAAAAACTTATCACGTTTCTTATGTAATACCATCCTGACAACATGTGTAAAAAATTAGATTGAGCTGGATTCTAACTCCATGCAATTTGTTCTCAAAATACAAGTTCCCTGCTTTTACACCTGCTGTTGCCACAGAGAAAGCTGGGCAGCTGGTGTTTTTCTTACATTCAGTACTGCCCAAAGTGCTGACTGCCATGTCTCTTCACTTAATGTGTTTTCACAATGGAAGGTGAGTCAATATAAGAATCACTTTTTTTTCCAAATTAAGCAGAGACCCATGTTAACTCTTCGCTTAACTCCAAGCAAATGGGGAATGCAATAGCAATAGTGATTTTATATTTTAAATATGATGACACAACATTTCAAACTGCCATAGACTACATGCATAAGTACTTCTCAAGTTCAAGTTGAACTCATTCAATGTGAAGCTCTCATGTGCAAACACTTCGCCATTGATCTCACAAACCAGTTGCTCGGTGGTGTGCTATGGAAAGAGCTGATTGGATGTATTAGTATGTTTAATGCCCAGTTAGTCTTCATCCCATTATAATCCATGTAAAAACACAACCAAAGGGAAGGCACTTGTTAGTGATTGAACATGTATTTAACTCAGAATCTTGTGTGTCCTGCATGCATGCACTTGAAAATGGATATGTTGCAGGTGACTTTAATTGTATTTTATCTGATAAGGATACCAACAATAGCTATAAAAGGAAAATCTGCCTCAGCCAAGGCTTTGAAGGAGTTCACTGACTTATATGAGAGAAATAAATAAGTTTTCAGTATCAAACTCACTCTTCTTTACACATTTCTCACACAGGCATGGAACACAACCATGAATAGATAGAGTATATGATTCAAATGAGATCACTAGTAGAATAGATAATGCTAAAGTAGTCTCTTGCCCACTGTATTATCATATAGCATTTGAAATTATGTTGAATTCTAGTAATAATATCCCAGTTAAAAATATTCCTGCATATATAACAAATATGAAAGATTTCAAGGAATTCTTTAATAAAGAAATTCAAACTTTTATTGAAATTAATCATACAGGTAACACCTCAGAGATTTTTGTATGGGACTATTTCAAAGCATACCTTTTTGGCAAAAGTACAAGTTGGTATTCACAAAAAAGAAACAATGGGCAAAGAATTGATAGATTTACAAGAGAAAGTTGATAAGTTAAAAATAGATAGTCAAAAAGGAAATTATAAATTAACGGAAGAACTAAATCACTTAAACAGCACATATTTAGAAATTTTACAACATGAAACTATGATAAATTTAGAAAAGATTAAAATATAATTATTCTATAAATCCTAAATCCATGCATAAATTGGCTACTAGAACAAAAATGACTGTCAAATATAACCACATCAAAGAATTATACTTCACTAGTAGTAAAAAGAAGGTTACTGAAATAGAAGATATCCTGTATGTTTTCAGGTCTCATTTTAATAAAATTAAGCAACACAAAGCAACAATGGATAAACAAGATCTAATTAAAACATTCATAAAAACATACTGAAAATAGACTGTTAGAGGATCAGATAAAAATAACTGACAAGCCTATATCAATGTCTGAACTCAGAATTCAAATTTAATAAATTAAAACCCAATAAGGCACCTAGAAATTCTGTCATAATACCTGAAGTATACAAAATTATGACTAAGGATGCTTTGAGTGTTTTACTAGAGGTATTTTCAATAGTTATAGGACTTACAAAGGTACCACCATCCCGGAAATGCACCCTAATATACCCAATTTTAAAACCTCACAAGGACTCAACACAATGTTCTTCATATAGACCAATTTCATTATTAAATATAGATAATAAAATATTCATGGCAATCTAAGCATCTAGAATAAAACAGTTCCTTCCAGTGTTGATAAACAATGATCAGACTGGGTTTATAATAAACAGGAACACCTATAACAATACCAAGAGAATACTATTAATAATTGATTATACTAATAATTAAAAAAAAAGAACTAACTTTGGTTAATCGGAATATCAGAAGTGTGTTTGATGCAGCTGATTGGGAGTACTTACAATTAATACTCGAGTAATGTAATTTTTCAAACAATTTCCATTAGAAAGCATATACACATATACAATTCTTTGGGTTCTATTGTGTATGTGGTACCTTTTAGGCAGGCTATGGTGGAGGGTTTATTGACTGATTTGCATTTTTTTCATCCAATGAATTTGAACTGAGTATATAAGGAAGTGATGTAAAGAACATGGAGTCTGACGAAGGTTAATATTTTATTAAAGGAAAGCGCTTACCAGTTATTTTATCAGTGTTTTTATTGCTTAATAAAAGGATTTTATTGTTCTACTGCTTCCTTCGATCATTCTGGGAATGCTGTTGGAGTGAGTCTGGGAGACTAGTCCACTACTTCGTTTTTTTATGACCAGATTGGTTCAGCTGGAGAAATTCCTCCCACTGTGAATCATCCACAAGGGGGAGCCAAAGATCAGCGTTTGACTTTAACTCTACACCACTATGCCCTGCTGCTGCCTCACAACTCAACTTGCAGGAACCTTCTGGTCCTGTAGCTGGAAATGCACAGTCTGAATTACTAGGGAAGTCGCCTGGCAAGGAATTGCTACTAATGGTGTTTATAGACAAGGAACTGCTTTTTCCAACAGGTGAGAAATTCCATTACTTAATGATTGGTTGGGTATTGGTTCTTCCTTTAATCCAGGACAGGAACAGACTGGCTCCACCTTGGAGGGTAAGCTAAACGATTTTGACAATAAGTTGTTAAAATGTAAAAAACTGCATCTTGAAAATGCATACCTGATGGAATGTATTCGATGTAATATTGTTCCCAAGGGTTTACGCATTTGGAAATACCCCACTGGGTTGTCTAATAATTCAGCTTTACATGTTGACCTGTTAAAAGTGTTCGACAGGTTTGGTACTGAATTGCTTGAATTGCTTATTAAATATAATGATAAAGAGGTTGAAATACTCGGTAAAGTCTTGACTGTTTTGGACAAAAACATAACGGAAGATGCTTAATATGAACAATTCAAGTACGAGCATCTGAGAATTTATAATAGCATAGAGCAATACACAGAAAAGTTAAAAGCTGGAAAAAATAAGAAAATTAACAGTGACTTAAATGAGTATGTGAACGGCTTAGCCTACCCAAAACCACCTAGCTTTCAGAACAAATGTAGACATTATAATAATAGGAAAAACTTTCATGTAAATAATTATGACAACAACCAGGATTTGGGGAATGTGACTGACTTAGAAGAACATGGAGTAACCTCGGACTATGACAATGAATACCCAGGGCTAAGAAGGTCGGAGAGAATTAGAAATAAGAATGACTCTAATGGCAGACAAGAGCAACAACTGGGGTTTCAAAGAGCAAGGTTTCAGGGAGCCAGACCTAGGAACAAAAACTGGAGGACATAAGTTTTTTGCATCAGGTTGTTGACCACGATGGTGTGATTTTAAATGACCATGAAAGCCAATTTGGTGGATGTACCATTGTTTTGAATGTGCAAAATGACTTTAAAGTTTATAATTTCTGTCATGTGCATGTTGATATTAATGTTGAAAACTTGTTATCTTGGGGCATGAGATTTATTCCAACCCATTCATTTAAGTTTATGACATCATGATAGACTTAAAGTTGTATTTGAGAAAATTGAACCTTTCCTTATTATATCAAAATAATGTTGACAACACCCACACTAAGAACACATATGGGATCAGTTTGACTTTTAACCCACCCCTCCATCCTAGACTAGTCATGTATGAAAAATGATGTGAACTAGATTTAATGAACATGCATAAATGTAAAAGCAGGCTCTCAGATGGTAAGATGAATCTTAACAAAAATGAGTGGCAACTTGTAAAGAATTTGCAAAAAGAAAAAATAAGAATTATGAAACCTGATAAGGGGGTGGGGTAGTCATTATGAGCTAGGACATGTACAATAACAAAATGAATGAGCTGTTAGAGACTGATACATATGAGGTGACTATACTTAATTAACTAAATGGAGCATATTGGAAGATCTATACTCAGTTAAGTGACATTTTCCTCGAAAGAAGGATAGATATACACTTATCCAACTATCTCAACATTCTGACCCCTAGAATACCAGTGTTTTTAGAATCCCCAAAATCCATAAAAGTCCACACCATCCCCCTATGAGACCTTTAGTGGATGGGAGGGATTCAATAACCTCCGCCTGTGCACAATATTTAGATTTTGAATTAAAGAAAATACCAAAAGAAGAACTTCAGATTTGTAAGGATTCATGGACCTTTTTGGCTTACTTAAACAAAATACAATACAGCCAAACAGATATACTGGTGACCATAGATGTATGTGATCTTTACACAGTTATACCACAGGATATTGGGCTGGAGTGGGTCCATAAAATACTTATAGAACATAGGACCCCCCCATGATACTTTTACCCTAATATTGGAGCTATTAGAGCTGGTACTTAGTAATAATTATATAACATTCAACAACAAGTACTATTTACAGAAAAGGGGTATTGCCATGGGTTCACCTTGTGGTGGGGCATACGCCAATGCAGTCATGGCGTATTGGGAAAAACATTTTGTTTTTCAGTCCTCCCACAATAACTACATTAGGACATACCACAGGTTCCAGGATGATATTTGTCTTATATAGAAGGGATCACTGGCTACACTCGAGCAATTCCTGGAATACATAAATAACACCATTTCATTCTTTAAATTCACTTTGAATGTGAACTTCAATTTTATTAATTATTTGGATGTTCACTTATTTAAGGATGAAGTGAATGGGGAAATATGTCACCACAATTCACAGGAAAGAGACTTATTCTAACCGTTTCCTTCACTACAGTAGTTCACATCTTCAACATCACAAAAAGTCTGTAGTGAAGGGACAGTTAGTTAGGACAGCTCGAATGGTCACCAGACACAAAGATTTTATTCAGGAGTGTAATACTTTACACTCAATTTTCCTTACAAGAGCATACCCTGTAGAATTAATTGACGGCTTGATTCAGGAAGTCACAAGGAAAAGAATGAATGGACATTTTCAGCCCATTCTGGAAGATGAATGTCAGTCTATAGATGCAATAGTTAAAGAGGTTGTTTATTCTATGGTAGAGCCTGGTATAACTACAGACATGCAAAAGTATGGTACTGAACAAGTCGTCGATGTTTCAAGATCTTTAACCATTACATTTAGTCAAGTCTTTAGAAAGGTAAGGTCCATATTTAAAGAGATATTAACAGATGACTCTAACATTAGAAAACAAACAGGTGAAAGACCAGTTATTACCTACAGAAAGGGAATGAATTTTAAAGACATATTTAAGGAGAAATAGTTTATTAATAGTCGTAGTATGCATTTTATGTTTAAGTGCAGGGCATGTGCATGGTGCCATAAAATACAAGTACCAAACAATTTTATGGTATGAAATTCTACATACTATATAAAGGGAAAATATAACTGCATTTCAAAAGCAGTGATTTACTTAGCATTGTGCGACTCATGCCCAGCCTTTTACATAGGTAAAATAGAGAGGAAATTTAGTTAACGGATTTATGAATATGACTATGCTATAAGAAAACATAACTTAAATAATGCCTTAGCTAAACTTGTTTGTGACAATTTAGAGCATCGGTTTAGATTTTTAGTCATTGATCAGGTTGAAATTAATGACAAAAAAACATGGGGGCTACTTTTAGAATCTAAGGAACTTAGATGGCAAATCTGTTTGCAGGCTGACAGTTAGCTGGGGATAAATGAGCGTAGCTCCATCACCCCAGTGCTAAGGTTACAAGCATTGGAGAGAAAAAAACTTTTGCACTTTATAGTCAGTATATTTCATACGCAAGTTTTCAGTAATGCTTATTTAGTATTTTATTTTATTTTATTAAGCTTTTTCCTTTAGAAAGCACATACATATACACATATACAATTGTTTGGGTTCTATTGTGTATGTTGTATCTGTTAGGCAGGCTATGGTGGTGGGTTTATTGATTGATTTTCATTTTTTTCATCCAATGAATTTGAACTATTTGAGTATATAAGGAAGTGATGTAGAGAATATGGTGTCTGATGAAGTTTAATAGTTTGGTAAACCGAAATAAACAAACAAGATACCCAACAAGTAGCGTACGGCACCAGGACTCCACGGGTCTACACAGGGATGTATCCAAAATAAATTCCGAAATCTTGCTTGACACAGCTGGTTGAAAAAGGATACTTCCTCGTTATTTCTTTGTTAACGCACTTTATTAAAACGTTTTCGCCTCAATAACAAAAGAGGCTTCATCAGACAATGAGAACACCAGACACCCTGTCTGGTGTTCTCATTGTCTGATGAAGCCTCTTTTGTTATTGAGGCGAAAACGTTTTAATAAAGTGCGTTAACAAAGAAATAACGAGGAAGTATCCTTTTTCAACCAGCTGTGTCAAGCAAGATTTCGGAATTTATTTTGGATACATCCCTGTGTAGACCCGTGGAGTCCTGGTGCCGTACGCTACTTGTTGGGTATCAAGTTTAATAGTTTATTAAACAAAAGTGCTTACCAGTTATTTTATCAGTGTTTTTATCGCTTAATAAAATGATTTTATTGTTCCACTGCTTCCTTCGATCATTCTGGGAATACTGTTGGAGTGTGTCTGGGAGACTAGTCCACTAGTTCATTTTTTTGTTCAGTTTTTGTGTTTGTTTTCACTTTTGATAGATAAGAAATTGCATAAATGCATTATGAAAGATGGTAAAATCATTTACTTGGAGATAATCTTGTCTGATAACATCAAAGATATAAGAACCCTTAATTAGTGTCTATATTATGTGATTGAACAATGAAATGTTCAAACACGTAATAATCGACCCCTAAATGTCAAACCGTCAGAATGTCAAATGGCTCAATGGAGATCTCTGTACAGTGCGGACATGGAAGTTTTCCATTATCTGCATTGTAGTGCAATCTCGGAGTTGGTACATTTAAGTAGCAGCAGTGTGGGGGGGGTGCTGTGGGGCTTGCCCCCCTGCTTAGAGAGTTTTTATGGTTTGGGCATTTTTATGTTTTTTTTTCTTTTTTTTTTTATGCCGTTCGACATTACAGCATTTCGACATTTAGGGGTTGATTATTACGTGTTCAAACATTTCACTGTTCAATCATGTAATATTGATGCCTTAATTATAATAATAACTGAAGTTCCATAAAACAAACTCTTAATAAATGGAATATTTTTTCACTATGGAAGACAGACTCTCCTTAATTAAAATGATTATTCTTCCTAAAATTCTATATATATTACAATCTTTATCCCACTCACTCCTCTCCCCCCAAAAAATATAAAAGAGTATAATTCTTTGTTTCTGAGATTTTTATAGGTTCATAGGTAAATACTAGGCTATCTGCCCAAGGGCATTTATAAGCCTAGCCAGAATGTGTTGGCTTTTGCCACCCCCTTAGATTAGTTCCCTGTGCCTCCGTCCAGCAGAGCCATTAGTTCCCTGCACCACTGTCCAGCAGAGCCACTGCAGTGATCCCTGGGGTAAATTTTCTGTTTCCCATCCACCCGTCAAGGTTTCTCTTGAAGAGTGTTAGTGAGGGGCCTTGCCTGATGTATATTGGAATCCTGTTCCAAAGCATGGGGAGTCTCTGTGACAGGAATCTATCCCTCCAGCATGTCCTATTTATCATTGTGGTGAGGTTTATATCTGTAGAGCATGTGGTTCTCCGGGATTTTTTTTTTTTTTTTTTAGGTGGAGCATGTTCATCAATTCTGGGTTGGACATGGCCTTGTATGTCAGGCAGAGACTGCCTCTGAGTAAGCAGTATACAACTGAGTACAGCTGGAGTTTCTTGAGTCAGGCTGCATAGGGCATCTATTTGAGGCCAGTAATCATCTTGTTGAGTTACTTTTGTGGTCTTTCCAGCTGTTTCAGGTATCTTGTAAGGCACATCCCAAATGGAGCATTGTATTCTATGATGGGTCTAATGAGTGATGAGTAGAGAGGCACAATAACCCCTTTTGTTCTAGATGTGAACCCTTTTGTGATTAGGTGGGCGACATAGAAGGATTTTCTAACCACCTTGGCAATTTGATTATCAAAGGAGAGATTACTATCTACTTGGGTCCCCAGATCCCTTATTACATTTTCTGTATTTAGGGGACTACCACCTATGTGGTAGTTTGTGGGTACTTTATTTTTTCCCAAAGGGGATGACTATGCACTTTTTGGCATTTAGCTTGAGGCCATGATTTTGACACTAGGTATCCGTCTCAGTGAGACCCTTCTGGAGGGTGTCTGTATCAGCCAGAGAATCAATTATGAACCCTAGTTTGCAGTCGTCTGCGAACTTGGTCAGCCATAGTCCTCCTATGCTTTCTTGCACCTCTGAGAAGTATATACCAAACAGGAGGAGTCTTAGGACTGAGCCCTGGGGGACACCACTTGTAACCGGTTTAGAGTTGGACATAGAGCCTGCAACTCTCACCATGTGGGTTTTATCCATGAGCCAGTTGGCAACCCATCTCATGACATAGGGGTTTATGTTCAAGCTGGTGAGCTTGTTTATAATACTAGAATGGGGAATAGTGTCAAAAGCATTTGTGAGGTCTAAGTAGGCTGTGTGGACCTCCTTTCGCTCATCTAATGCCTTGGTAACTGTCTCAAAGAAGTCCACTAGGTTTAGGAGGCATGATCTGCCCTTAACAAAGCCAAACTGGGTAGGGTCCAAGGTTTGGAGGTTTCAAATGTCTCTGTTAATGAGTTCCATGATGATGCGCTCCATAGCCTTGCAGACCAGGCAAGTCAGGCTTATAGGGTGATAGTTCCCGGGGTCTATTGTGGCTCCACCTTTGTGGAGTGGGATAACTGTTGCTGTGTGCCACTCTGTGGGTACATAGCCTGTAGAGAGGCTGAGTTTGAATAGTGTGTTTAGGTGAGGGGTTAGTTCATTTTGGAGCTCTTGTAAGACACAGCCTGGGACACGAACTGGTCCCACTGAAGCTGTGTTTTTGGCTTTGGATAGGGCTGTTTTAACCTATGTGTCAGTGAAAGACAGGGCCATACATTCTTCTGGTATGGTTATGAGCCCTTTAGGGGGTGAGAGGGGGGTGAAGTTTGCACTAAACCTGTCTGCCAGAATGTTGACAATATCAGTCGGTTCAGTGTATTTTTCTGCCATTCTGCACTAACTCAGAGCAGATCTGAGAGTTTCTACTTAGGTTCTTGACATAGCTAAAGAACGCTTTATGGTTATCTTTGGAGTCATTGGCATTTTTTTCTTTCGAAACTAGCCTTGGATGATTTAATGAGGAATCATAGTTTCTTGCTGATACTGATCAGGAATGTCTTTCCTTCTTGGGATTTTACTCTTTTCTGTACTAGTTTCCTCCTTCTGTTGTATAGCTTGCTCATGACAGGGGTCCACCAGACTGGTTTCCTTTTCTTGGAGGAGCGAGTCTTGGTTTTACTTGGGATAGCACGATCCATGCATTCCTGCAGATTCTCATAGAGTGCCTTTGTAAAGGTTTGGTAATGGTTTTAATAAGTCTCAATTGACTTTAAACCATCACATTAAAGACTGGACATTGGGTGGTATTGATCTTCCAGATTTAGAATTATATTACTTTTCCTCAATTGTTAAGACAATAATTTCTTGGTTAAATAACAATTATAATGCCAAAGTACAGTTTTGTACCTACCATAAATGTAGATGTTCGAAGATCCACATTGCTGCAGTCCTTACACTTGGGTAGTCCGCTGTCCTCGGTCGGCCCGAATATCAAAGTATAAGGCTGACGTCGGTCAAGGCGCATTTGACTGACATCAGGACGTCAGGGTACAAATGCGCATGACCGACGTCATATCCTCAGTCTTTTCTTGCCCCAGATGTCAGAAGACCCTAAAAATAAAGGTCAAAACCAAAAGACAGCAAACAACCAACCAACCACCCTTGCACTAATTATATGTACAATATATACAATATACACAATATGTACAACCCAACCCACACAACCACCTCTAACTACAGAGGGGAAGGAGGGAGGTAAATTGGACTGCAGCAATGTGGATCTTGAACATCTACATTTATGGTAGGTACAAAACTGTACTATGTTCTTCATCTCACATTGCTGCAGTCCTTACACTTGGGTGGAATCCCAAAGCAGAGGTAAGGGAGGATGGCTAACTACAAGGAAGCAGGAGCTGCCAAAATGCCCTGCAAAACAGCAGTGGCAAAACCAGCCCTGGATTTAGAGTAAAGTGGCAGGTGATAATGCCTAGAGAAAGTATGCACTGAACTCCAAGTAGCTGCCTCCAAAATATCCTTGGTTGCCACTCCCCTCAAAAAAGCTGTTGAAGTGGCAGTAGCCCTAGTGGAATGAGGCCTAATCCCAGCTGGAATCTCCTTGCCATGATGGGAATAACAGAAAGCAATGCAAAACCCAATCCACTTAGAAATAGTTTGTTTTGACACAGGCTTGCCCTGAGAACTCAAAGCAAAAGAAACAAACAACTGCTGAGACTGCCTGAACCCTTTAGTTCTGTCCAAATAATAACGCAACTGCCTGTGTACACCTAAAGTGTGCAAAATCTTTTCCCCTTTATTTTGGGGATTTGCATAAAAAGTAGGCAAATGAATAGTTTGGTTTAAAGCCACACTAGAAACCACCTTAGGCATAAAGGAACGATTAGTACGTAATGATACCCTATCCTTATGGAAAATCAAGAAAGGCTCAACCGCCATAAGGGCCTGCAATTCAGAAACCCTTCTTGCAGAGGTAATGGCCAACAAAAAAAGCAGTCTTCCATGACAAATATTTCAACTCAGAAGTAGCTGCAGGCTCAAAAGGTTGTAGAGTGAGTTTCTCCAACACAAAATTGAGATCCCAAGCAGGAGTAGGAGCTCTTCGTGGGGGTCTTATATTCTTTGCCCCTCTAAGAAATTGCTTGAACAAAGGATGAGAAAACAATGGTGGGTCGCAATCATAGTGAGCGAAATTGCTGCAGCATGAACTTTAATAGAAGAGAAAGACAAACCTTTGTCTAGTAACTCAGTAAGATATTGAAGAGCCACACACAAATTAGGCTCAGAAACATCAAAATCTTTTGCTGCACTCCAAAATAAAAATCTCTTCCATTTGTCTGCGTACACTTTCCTTGTACTAGGCCTTCTAGCTTCCAAAATAACATTCAAAACTTGCTGAGGAAGTGGAGGCCCACTATGGTTCAAAACAGAATATGCCAGGCTGTTAGGTGCAGAGAGTGAAGCTTGACATTGAGCAAATGGCTGTCCTCCTGTGACAACAGGTGTGGAATCAAGGCAAAGGCCATGGAGGCTTCCGTACCAGACTTCTCAGTAATGGGTACCAGTGCTGTCGAGGCCAATCCGGAGCTATTAAAATCATCCTTGGCTTGTCCTGTCTGACCTTTAGAAGTACCTTTGGGAGGAGAGGCAGAGGTGGAAAGTCATACACATGAAGATTGCTCCAATTGAAAGAAAGAGCATCCACTCTCCAAGCTGTGGGATGAAACCTTTTTGTGCAAAACTTTGGCAGCTGATGGTTTAGTGGAGAAGCGAACAGATCTATGTCTGGAGTTCCCCATGACACTGTCAATTTCTGAAATACATGAGGATCCAATTTCCACTCGTGGGGATCCATAATTCGTCTGCTCAACACATCTGCTAAGGAGTTCTGTGCTCCTGGCAGAAACCTTGCCTGAAGATTGAGCTGTAAACTGAGAGCAGTCTCCCACAAAATCATTGCTTGCCTGCATAGAGGATAAGAATGCGTTCCCCCTTGCTTGTTGATGTACCACATGACAGTTGTGTTGTCTGTTAGAATCAACACCTGCCCTGGAAGAAGTAATTCCTTGAAAGCTATTAATGCAAACTGGACTGCTAACATCTCCTTCATGTTGATATGTAGATGTTGTAGTCTGGCAGGCCACTTGTCTTGTATCCACTTTCCATTTAGATGAGCTCCCCAAGCTTTGTCTGAGGCATCTGTCGTTAAAATCTGACTCGCCTCTGGCCGGGTCACAGAGAGTCCCTTGTTTAGGTGACATTCCTGAGCCCACCACAAAAATTCCTTTTGAATGCAAGGTATTATTTGAATGACAGTGTCCAGATCCTGGCAGTGCTGTGTCCATACATTTTTGAGATACCATTGTAGCTTCCTCATATGCAGTTTGGCATTGGGAAGCACCAGAATACAAGATGCCATGAACCCTAAGGCTTGAAGGACTGTCCTTGCAGTCAGCCCGGACTGATGAGATAGTTGATGGAAGTAAAGGGATAGACTCTTTTGTTTGTCCGGGGTTAAAAAGGCCATCTGGGATGCTGTATTCAGTCTCACACCCAGAAAGCACATGTCCTGAGAGGGTACTAGACTGGACTTTATTTCGTTCACAGAATACCCCAGGCATCTTAGCACTGCTATCACATATTCCAAATGATGAAGAAGCTCTTCCCTTCCTTGAGCCAGAATCAGGCAGTCGTCCAAATAAGGATAGATCTGTATTCCTTTTAGCCTGAAGAAAGCTATCACTGGAGCCAGAACTTTCGTGAACACTCTGGGCGCAGTAGATAAGCCAAAGGGCAATGCAGAGAACTGATAGTGAAAAGTCCCAGCTTGAAAACGCAGATACTTCCTGTAACTTAGTCTGATAGGAACATGAAGGTAAGCCTCCTTGAGATCCAAAGTTACCATCCAATGATCTTTGCCCAGCAGAGGTAAAAGCTGCTGCAACGTCAACATTTTGAACTTGGGAATGTCCAGATAAGTGTTGAGGATAGATAAATCCAAAATTGGTCTCCACGTGTTCCCCTTCTTTGGTACTAGGAACAGGCGAGAATAAAATCCTAGGCCCACGTCTGGCATAGGGACCGGCTGTATGGCCCCTATTTGGAGCAACAGAGAAACTTGCTTGTGAGCCTCTATTCTTTGTTGAGGAGGAACGTCTGGCATGCCTTTGAAAGGAGGCAAGGTATGGAAATAAAACCTGTAGCCGTGGTGTATGATATCCAATACCCATCTGTCTTGGGTAATTAAACTCCAATTTTCTTTGAAAAGTGCCAACCTTCCTCCCAAAGGTGCTGCCAGACGAGAAGGCTCTGGCAGCTGAAAAGGTAGGTCATTGGGTCTGTTTACGAAAGGACTGACCCCTGCCCTCACCGAAGACTGTGCAGGAGAACTCCTGTTCTAGGCCTGAAAGAGCCCTGAGCTCTGCCCCTACCACGTCTAGATCTACCCCTAGACTGGGAATCATAAGAAGGATACGTCCACCCCTTAGTAGGCCAATTTCTACTAAACTTTGGAGGCTGGACCTGCAAAAAATCTTTAACAGTCTGCATAGACTTAGCCTTGTCTTCCATTTTCTTTAAAACTGCCTCAACAGGAGAACCAAACAACACGTCAGATTGCAAAGGAGCATCTAAAATCCTTGTTTTAACATGGTCAGACAAATTCTGATCCCTCAGCCAGGCGTGCCTACGAAGAACTGACCCAGTAGCAGCCACCCTAGACGAGGCCTGTACAGCATCAAAACCACATTGCAAAGAATGCTTACCCACCTGTTCAGAAACATGTACTAAATCTTGCAACTCTTTACAATCAATACCTTCTGCCAGAGCAGCAACCTTAGCCTTCAATTGTGAAAGGAGATAGTTTTGGTATTTCAACATGTGAAACTGGCAATTCAAAGCCCTCATAGCAAGAGTGGAAGAAGTATAAACTTTCTTTCCCCATCTATCCAAGGCCCTGGCTTCTTTGTCT